>NC_060122.1:191106082-191409112 GCF_021461395.2 Schistocerca americana | reverse complement strand
TTATACCGAACCTGCAGGAGGTTACACGTCCACAGTCTTAGTAAGTACAGCAGTAATGTGAGGTAGAAACTATACGGTTCAAATGGCTCTGAGCACTACGGGACTTAACATCTGAGGTCATCAGTCCGCTAGAACTTAGAACTACTTAAACCTAACTAAACTAAGGAAATCACACACATCCATGCCCGAGGCAGGATTCGAACCTGCGGCCGTAGCGGCCATGCGGTTACGGACTTGAGCGCCTAGAACCGCTCGGCCACTCCGGCCGGCTAAACTATGTGGAATTGCTATAACGGAATGTGTGAAGAATGCAATGCGGAAAGTACATTATCTTACTAAAGATTAATGGAAAATGAATAGATTTATTTATCGACAGACATTTTTACAAAAGATGAATTAGTCTGAAATTAATGAATACGCCAAGTTACTTGCTGTGAAGACCACAGTGTTTACGCAGACCAGGTCCTGTTGAGTGCGGTATGCCTCCTCTCTGCCTCTGAACGGCAAATGAAGTTTTCTAGTTGGTTGTATAGAAACCTGTATTTCTTTAATTACCAATTAAATAAAACTTTCACAGTTACTGGGAGAGTTAACAGACCAAATATTTATTAAGATGTACTCGACACTGAATCATGAACCACTATATTTATACCGCTATATTTATATGACTATAGCTAAATGGGTCAAATGGCTCTGAGCACTATGGGACTCAACATCTTAGGTCATAAGTCCCCTAGAACTTAGAACTACTTAAACCTAACTAACCTAAGGACACCACACACACCCATGCCCGAGGCAGGATTTGAACCTGCGACCGCAGCAGTCCCGCGTGACTATAGCTGTCCTACAGTAAACAACGCAAGTACACATCAGGAAATTTAATGAATACATTCCCTAACTGGATAATCATTCCCAGAGTAATGACAGGGAGGGTAAGTTTGTTAACAACGTACATACGGCTATCCAGTTATGCTGTCTGAGTATGACAGAGCACTGACCTCTACCAAGTGAGCAGGAGTCGACGTGTGGCTTTGGAAAGTGTATAAACTGAAACGTTGTTTAAGGTAGTGTCAGCAGTCTATCTAAAGCGTGACTTGTAAGTTTTCGTGAGTAACATTATCATCGTGCAGCCAAAGATGACACGTGCTGATAAATGTTGAAACTAGCGGCCAAATCGTCTGTATATGTCACTATTGTGAATTGTTACATGCTGAACAACGATCAGTTTGCTTCAGGGTTTTTTTTTTTGGGGGGGGGGGGGGGCAAGTGGGAGGGGTTCGTACCAGAGAACAATAGTAACAGTAGTTGTAGACCTATAGGAAGGCTCCGACAGTGTAAGATGTTCACAGTCCCTAGAAGATTTGGAATAAAGTTCAAACAGACATATAAACTGTAAAATCTACAAGACAGATGTATTAGTTATAAAAATTCAGGTTTGTATATTATTGTGCCATCATTATTGGTTCAAAAGGCTCTGAGCACTATGGGACTTAAAATCTATGGTCATCAGTCCCCTAGAACTACTTAAACCTAACTACATCACACAACACCCATTCATCACGAGGCAGAGAAAATCCCTGACCCCGCCGGGAATCGAACCCCGGAACCTGTGCGCGGGAAGCGAGAACGCTACCGCACGACCACGAGCTGCGGATACCCCATCATTATTGGGTACGTGTAATCATTTCTACAGAATGTAAATAGAGTGAAATATTAATTAATCTATCGAAATTAAACCCAAATACTGTTTATGTCAGTTGGGTTACTATCTTAATTATCTACAGTTATATGTTCTGTAGTACCGTCTTTATGTTACTGTATGCGTGACCAAACCATTTACTATGTAATTAGATATTCAGTCTACTCTTCCTTAGGTGGTACCTTAATTATTTAGGTTGGATACACTGAGGAGACAAAAGTCATGGGATACCTCTTAATATCGGGTCTTAAGTCCTTTCGCTAGGCGTAGTGCAGCAACACCACAAGGCATGGTCTCGAGTCGTTGGAACTCCCATGCACAAATACTGAGCCATGCCTCTATGGAAGTCCCTAATAGCGAAAGTGATGTCGGTGCAGAAATTCGTGCACGAACTGACCTTTCGATTATGTCCGATAAATGTTTGACTGGATTAGTGTCAGGCGTTCTGGGTGGCCAAATCATTCGCTCGAATTGTCCACAACGTTCTTCAAACCAATCGCAAAGAACTGTGGCCAGTGACATACCGCAATGTCGTCCACAAAAATTCCCTCATAGTCTGGGAACGCGTTGTCCGTGAGTGGATGCAAATGGTCTCCAAGTAGCTAAATATAATCATTTCCACTCAATGATGGGTCCAGATGGACCAGAGATCCTAGTCAGTTCCATGTAAACACAGACCACACCACTATGGAGCCACCAACAGCTTGCACATTGACTTGTTGACAACTTACTTCCATCGTGTGGTCTGCACCGCACTCGAACCGTACCATTAGCTCTTACCAAATGAAATGGGGACTCATCTGACCAAACCACGGTTTTCGACTCGCCCAGGGGCCAACCGATATCGTCGGGAACCCAGGAGAGGCGCTGAAGGGGATGTAGGCGCTGTTAACAACGACACTAGCGTCGGTCGTCTGCTGCCATACCCCTTTTGCGCAAAATTTCTCCACACTGCCGAAACGGATGCGTTCTTCGTACTTCCCACATTGATTTTGGCGGTTATTTCATGCAGTGTTTCTTGCCTGTTAGCACTGACAGCTCTGCGCAAAAGTCACTGCTCTTGGTCGTTAATAGAGGCAATCGTCCACTGCATTGACAGTAGTGGAAGGTAATGCCTAAAATTTGGCATTCTCGGCACTCTCTTGACACTGTGGATGTCTTAATACTAAATTCGATAATGATTTCCGAAATGGAGTGACCTACGTATCTAGCTCTACCTACCATTCCGAGTTCAAAGTCTGTTAATTCCTGTCGTGCGGCAGCAATCACGTGAGAAACTTTTCACATAAATCACGTGAGTACAAATGATAGCTCCGCCAATGCAGTGCCCTTTTATACCTTGTTTGCGCAATACTACCGCCAATTGTATCGGTGTTTATCGCTATCCTATAACTTAGGCAATCTCAGTGTATAATGTGGTATTTTATTGAGGTAAGATTTTACTGAAGATTTGGAATGACTGATACGTTCGTTGTGTTTGTAGGTTTCATATACATTCTACCACTCTCTCTCGATCGGTAGACTAAGGGGTGGAACGTTAATAGTGGGTACATTTGGTGCCGGTGGATCGCACCTACAATGTAGGCTATATATGTCGTTTCATGTACACGTGACGCATAAATGTGATTTTAGCTATATTAATGAAGTTTTATAATTCAGCATGTTCCTACTATTTCTAGCAGATATCATCTTTATTATTTCCATGGATGTATACTGTAATAACGACGTTACACATTTACAGTTTGTGAATCCGAAGGATTTTTCTTGCGATGACCATAAGTGTCGGATTCGTATCAAACAAATAAACACAAGTTTATACTTACCCTCCCACAGCACAAAATCTACAATGAAGTGCGAAAGAAACTGGCATCGGCATGTGTATTCAAATACAGATATGTAAACAGTCAGAATACGGCGCTGCGATCGGCAACGCCTGTATGAGACAGCAAGAGTCTGGCGCAGTTGTTAGATGGGTTACTGCTGCTACAACGACAGGTTAACAAAATTGGTAAGCGAATTTGAACGTGGTGTCATAGTCGCCGCACGAGCAATGGGACACAGCATCCCCGAGGTAACGATGAAGTGGGGCTATTCCCCGTACGATCATTTCACGACTTTACCATGAATGTCGGAATCCGGTAAATCATCAGATCTCCGTCATCGCTGCGGCCGGAAAAAGATACTGCAAGAACGGAGCCATGGAAAACTGAAGAGAATCGTTCAACGTGACAAAAGTGCAACTCTTCCGCAAATTTCTGCAGATTTCAATGCTGTGCCACCAACAAGTGTCAGCGTGCGAACCATTCAAAACTTCATCGATGTGGGTTTTCTGAGCCGAAGACCCACTCGTGTACCCTTGATGATAGCACGATACAAAACTTTAAGCGTCGCCTGTGCCTTCAACACTCACATTGGACTGTTGATGACTGGAAACACGTTGCCTGATCGGACGAGTGTCGTTTCAAATTGTATCGAGCGGGTGGACGTGTATGGGTATGGAGACAGTCTCATGAACCTATGGACACTCCATGACACCAGCGGACTGTTCAAGTTGGCGGGGCGTGTGCTGTTGGACCCCTGATACGTCTAGACACGATTATGACAGTGACACGTACGTACGAAATGTTCAAATGTGTGTGAAATCTTATGGGACTTAACTGCTAAGGTCATCAGTCCCTATGCTTACACAGTAAATCTAAATTATCCTAAGGACAAACACACACACCCATGCCCGAGGGAGGACACGAACCTCCGCCGGGACCAGCCGCACAGACCATGACTGCAGCGCCTTAGACCGCACGTACGTAAGCTTCCTGCATACATTCATGTCCATTGTGCATTCCGAGCAATTCCAGCACGACAATGTGACACTCCATACACCCAGAATTGCTGCAGAGTGGCTCCAGGAACACTCTTTTGAATTTTAAACTTTTCCGCTGTCCACCAGTCTCCCCAAACATGAACATTAATGAGCGTATATGGGATGCCTTGCAACGTTCTGTTCAGAAGAGATCTCCACCCCCTAGTACTCTTAAGGATTTATCGACAGCCTTGCAGGATTCATGGTGCCAGTTCCCTCCAGCAGTACTTCAGATATTAGTCGAGTCAATGCCACTTCGTGTTGCATCACTTCTGCCTGCTCATGGGGACCATATATGGTATTAGGCATGTGTACCAGTTTCTTTGACTCTTCAGTGAATAAGATCTTCCTCCAACAATGTAACAATATCCGAATCTCTTTCTATCCTACACCAGCCTTCTGAGACTTCCACTAAACCACTTAACGTTACCCTGTTCTTCAAAGTCGCCCCAATAGCTGAGTGGTCACCGTGACGGATTGCCGCCCTACAGGCCCGGGTTCGATTCCCGGCTGGGTCGGGGATTTCCTACCCTCAGGGACTGGGTTTGTGTTGACTTCATCATCATTTCATCCCCAACGGCGCGCAGGTCGCCCGATGTGGCGTCGAATGTAATAAGACCTGCTCCAAGGCGGCCGGACCTGCCCCGTAAGGGGCGTCCCGGCCAATGACGCCAAAAGCTTATTTCCATTTTTTTTTTCTTCAAAACGTAAACCGGTACCAAAGCCGCAATCTGCCTGCTGCATCGTCACTCAATCACCACTATTCTCATCCACATCGACCATACCTTTTCCATCGACGTTATTGGCGCTGACCTTAACATTCACACCTTTCCATACTTCACCTTAGTTTCTCCCAACCTCCTTGAACGCCTCTGTGCAGCAGTTCTCGATCCTTTTGCACCTCCCCTCCCCCCTTCCTGAACATTACCTGTTCCTCATGCACCTCCTCCAAACTTCTGATAGTTCAGCCAAGTCTACTCCCGCAGCGGTTGGATTGCCTACTGGGAATCCATTGATACCCAGACTGGAAGCTACCCACAAACATCCCAGCAATTTGATTGTATCCCTCATGTCACGTCCTTCCTTAAGCAGACCTTTCCAGATATTATAATCGCCCACATTTCTACCGAGATCATATGCCATGTCACCCCACACTTCTCCTTCGTGGAATCCGTCCGTTATACAAATCCTACCCATTGACGCATGGCCAGGAACCCTTCATACTCCACTGGTAAATACAGAGTCAGATCAAGAAATTATTTACTGCAAATAAACTGCCTCCAGTACTGCCACTGCCGCCCAACATGCACTCGAGTCTGTGCTACACTCCCCATTACCTCCTCCAAATTTCTGAATGCATTGCGTCGCCCCTCTGTCTGTAACCTCGTGCCTGAGTACCCACTCCGCCATAACAACCATCCCTTACGTGACAACCTGAACAAAGATCACTAGTTTGCATCGTATCTGTTTCACATCTTCTTCATTCATGATGACCTTCATTTTAAGTACTCCCTATTCCCCAAAACTCATGAATGCATAAATACCAATCTCCTACCCCGAATTCCAAGTTTTCGCTACTTTGACAACATACCATAAACAGAAGTATTTCACGAAAAGCGCAACACTTGTCCTGTTCAGGTCCTAAAAGAATACTTCCATTCTTTTCTAGCCACACTTACATCCCTACATTCTTAAAGCTTAGTTGTTTCCAATCTCAGTAGGCTGCTGGGGCCTTTACAAACATATCCCTCCGTCCTTAGCCCTACACACGCTTCTTGCTGACAATGAAAGTCCCGCTCACATCCCAGACTACCCCACACATCCTGTGTTCTCACCTTTTTTTTAAATTTTTTGTGGGAGGCTTCTTACTGGTCTGATGTGACCCGACATGGTTTCCTCTCCCGGGCGAGCCTTTTCATCTGAGAGAAGAAATTTTCAACGTACGTCCTCAACTATAAGCGGGAAGTATTCCGTCTTCGCCGGCCTGAGTGGCCGAGCGGTTCTAGGCGCTGCAGTCTGGAACCGCGCGACCGCTACGGTCGCAGGTAAGAATCCTGCCTCGGGCATGGATGTGTGTGATATCCTTAGGTTAGTTAGGTTTAAGTAGTTCTAAGGTCTAGGGGACTGATGACCTCAGAAGTTAAATTCCATAGTGCTCAGAGCCATTTGAACCATTTTTTATTCCGTCTTCCTCTACAGTTCCCACCATCCACAGAAGCACTACCTTCATCTACGTAGTTGCTACCTAAAACACCCCTATGTTTTTCTACCTGCACCCTTCATCCTTATAGAACGCCCTTTGCCCTCCTCAAATCCTTTTCTCCCATTGCAAGTCCTTCAGCTTTTAAGTGGAACTGCAGTGCTGTCTTTCAGAACAACGTCACGACTGCTGTAATGTGATTCGGATGGATGTAATTTCGCTCTTTATCTTTTCGTCTTTCGATATTAATTCCTGTTACAAATAAAATCAGCAATCTCAATGGTTTATGTAAATGCCAAAAAAAATTTTTTCTTTATGCATTTTTTAAAGCCATGTGTATACTTTTAACCTTTCGATAATATTACTTTTGTCTTTGTTTATGTTTTTAAAGCTCTTGGCTGAAGAAGGAAATGTTCTACCACTGCCAGCCAGCCCTACCCATGTGGGGCAATGGGGACGAAGTGACAATAAAGAAAGAAACAAGAGACAAATGTCGAGGACCCTCTTCGTTATACCTGTTATCACTGAGCCAGTTTTCGCCACTAATCACGTTGTAACCGAGGGGCATCTGACTTACAGAAAGAGTGCCATCACATAGCTGAAACTTCAGATTCCCTCCACCAGTCCCAAATTGCCTCTCTATAGCGGCGATCTCATTACGGACTGCAGAAATTCACCGTTTTGTGTCTCCTGCAAAGCCTCATATTTTCTGAAACAGTGTCGCAAATTCGCTTTCCTTTCAACCCGCAACGATTCCCATTTTGTCGGCATTTTCCGCTATTTTGCTGTAAACTACTGCTCATTTATTTCACACAATTTCGACTTCAATGCCACTCTCAAGAGCAATTTGATCTTGAAATTAATAAAACGTACTGAGCATACAGTGGCAGGCGTAATATGAGGAATCAAAACTCAACACAAATTTAACAACGTTACTACCTCATGTTGTACCCTGCATTGTAAGATTTGTACGATTTATTAATTTTGCAATCCAACTTGCACTTGAGACTGGCTATAAAGCCGAAATCACAGTTTTGTAAAATAAGTGAGAAATAATTTACAAACAGTTGACGGAAATTTCGTTAAAAACATACTGCGTGACCGTGCGACACCACAAAGGAAAAATCATTTATTTCCACCCTGCCTTTTCCACCAAACTAAAAGCCAAATCCTCATTTATCGATCCTGTATTAACTGTGACACTTCGTACGCTGACAACCCATTTCACCCGAATAAATCTCTCTACCTGCCACACACTACTGGAGAGATCCTCAGATTCCCAACCATCGTCCTCCAAAATATTAACCCCTTCCAACGACCACACAGCCTCTAGCCAAATTTCCTTCCAATATGATGCCTACTCCACTTCAGCCCGGTCGAACACTGTTGAGTCACTTGCCATTTTTCGTTGTTGTGTGCGCAGTACCGGACCCAGGGCTGTTAAATTCGGGCTCAACTGAGGCTTCAAGATGTGTATCAGCCGGCCGAAGTGGCCGTGCGGTTAAAGGCGCTGCAGTCTGGAACCGCAAGACCGCTACGGTCGCAGGTTCGAATCCTGCTTCGGGCATGGATGTTTGTGATGTCCTTAGGTTAGTTAGGTTTAACTAGTTCTAAGTTCTAGGGGACTAATGACCTCCGCAGTTGAGTCCCATAGTGCTCAGAGCCATGTGTATCATTTGAGTGAGCAATGTTGTTCTGTTGATCAGTGTAGCTCTTATGGCGTTTTCTTTTATGCTTCTTATGCCACGTCAAGCTCCATTCTTGTTCATTCCCGATTGTTAAAATTACTGGAAAGTGCGGGTTGTCGAATGCTTGCTATGTGTTTTAAGTGCTGCAGACGAGTGTCATGTTTTTGGTTTGGTGTATGATGTTGATCTCAGGATGCCACCATTTTATTCTGTAAAGTTTAGTGGGCCAGTTGCCTCAACGGCGTGTAAAGATTTCGATGTGTCAAGTTAATTTAAGTACTTCTCACGTATGTCCTCTTGTGTAGAGGTCGGGTCAGAATACTTATCTCTTTTTGTTTTCAAAGGTGTTTCGTGATTCACAATGAAAAGTTACCATTCGTTGCGAAGTTGCTGTAATTGTAAACTGAAATATTTGTCATAATACATTTAACATTGGTCATTTGCACTCATTTTGTTGTCTCCTTCTGTGAGTCACTGTGCCTTAATCGTATACTTATGCCTCAGTTTGCTATTTTAATATAATGTGCAGGAGAGATTACAGTCATACATGTTGCAACCAGTTGTCAGCTCAAAGATTTGTTGTGCTATAGTCATATGCGATCACATGTATTTCAAAATCAAAGCCGGCCGCTGTGGCCGAGCGGTTCTAGGAGCTTCACTCCGGAACCGTGCTGCTGCTACGGTCGCAGGTTCGAATCCTGCCTCGGGCATGGATGTTTGTGATGTCCTTAGGTTAGTTAAGTTTAAGTAGTTCTAAGCCTATGGGACTGATGACCTCAGATGTTAAGTCCTATAGTGCTTAAGGCCACTTGAACCATTTCAAAATCAAACTGTTGTCATCAGCCAACTGCTGTAATCATACATCCTACATAGCACATATAATCCCCTTTCCAGGCCTTATATGCAACTGCTGTTAATGACCAGAAAAATATCACTGATTGGCCACAACCCCTGTACAACACCTCCACCATACACCTCATTTCAGCCGCTTCTTCAAAACGCTAACAATATCCTGCTTGACAAAATGTATCCGACCCCAAAATGTCCATCCCCTACGATTTTCTTCTGCTCACATGTATTTTTCCAGACGCTTATTTCCGCTGGTATTAACAGACGCAGCACATCCTCTGCAGAACTGAGGTGGAGCATTTGTTTACCACTTATTCCTCCAATGTGCACGGTTCTAGTCTCGCAGCACGCCCATCCTGAAGTAACACAACTGGACTTGTCAGCATCTCCCACAATCCTTCGACGCATCACAGCAGCAGTCATCGATCTAATAGGAGGTGGCACCTACTGGTTCAACTCATCACCTCTTACACACAACACCGTTCCCAGCCGCTCCAACCCCACTCAGAATAAAAATATTCGTCCAAAAATTACGCAAAACTACTCCCACACTAACTGAAATGTCTATCAGGAGAAAATGATAGGTACCCACATTGGCAGCCACCCACTAACCTTCCATAAACATGCTATCATCCCACCATTTTTCATTCAAGAGACCCTGTCAGATGCTACAATTGTTCATATTGTTGCCAAGACCTAATACCCAAGTCGCTCAGTGAACGTGCTTCCGCATCTCCTCCTCCCCCCCACCCCCCCACAACACGCACACACAAACCCTCCTCCTCCTCCTCCAAGAGTCTAGCAACTTATCCTCTTCACGGATCGTGTAAGGGATGCCCTCACACGCGACCAGTAAACGCAGTGACAAATAGCAAATTAACTTATCAAATGTATCGGTATAGTGACAGGGGATAGTGATGTCATATCGACCATGATTACTAAAGTTGGTAGAGGCATCAATAAGACTAGAAGAGATTTTATACTAGAAACAGAAGGGGAGCAATTGTTACTGTCCTTCTTAGACTATGACCGGACATCATTTAGTTCAAATATGATGGACTGAAAAGAATTATGTGCAAATACTAAACATTTTAAATCGCGATCCGGAGACATGGATGCCGAGTAAATACCCATCGAGGTTTAATAACAGGACTCGAAGAATGATGAGGTAACAGCCGTGCGTGCCTCGTGTTCGCGCTATATCTCATTTGACAACCGGTTTTTAATGTACAACCACCTCGATATGTTAATTTCAATTACTGATGTCACTGAGTTGCCGCCTCGACTACTCGTAAATGGCAGCAGCAGTGCTTATCGATATAAGCCCTGGTGTATTATCCTTGCTGACTGCTATTACTTCTCGGCTGTCGTGTGTTCGGAGTTAGTTCGGAACCGCCAGTGAGTTGGGAGGCTTTAGCAGTGCAGTTCGGAGCTGGCAGCGTTTGACTTACGACGCGGCAGAAGTTCAGTCGGGGTGCGGCTGCAGTGAGGTCCGGGCAGCCATGACTCACCCGACGGTTGCCACTTGAGTGCGGACCACCTTCGTTGGTCGTCGTGTATGTTGGCCGGCGATTGCTTATGTGTTACCTACGTGTGCCGACTCGTGATTCGTCCTTGTTATTGCACTGTCACTATCTGTTGTATCCGTGCTGATGTGTGGCAGTCGGTCGGTTAGCAGTGAGGAAATCTCCACGGGGCGTAGTTTGGCCGGGCCTGCAGGTGGTCCCTACGCAGTGTCAGAGTGAGTGGGGCTGTTCCCATTGTTATGAGGTCTGTGACTCACCAAACCTGGACGAGAAAGTTAAGTTTGGATTTAATTTATCAGAAAGTGAAGATTGTTCACATGTGCCGTCTGGTTCTCGTTGGGACATTCCCGCGAGCAACAACATGTTTGTTAGAATTGGCGAAGGTTTAGCCACCGTCCGATGGAGTCTAACTGTATTTGGTTATTTGCAACTGAAGTGCACCGGTGGAATTTCCTACCTTGTGGCCCTTAACGTTCCGGTTACCTGCCCTGGCCATTGACGTAAACTCAGGCAGTGTCCTTTCTTAACTGTGTTGTCACTGTCGAGCACAGTGTGTACTTTGACAGCTTAATTATGCTCGGTTGTGGGTGCCCACGCCTTTACATTTGCACTAAACTCCCGGTTGTGCGCTAATCAAGTAGAGCGCCGTCCGTTGACTGTCTATTGGTTGGGTTGTCGTCGCATCGAGAATGGCTGGGCTGACTGCCTGTCTCACCTAAGTGAACGTTAGTATTTCAAGTGCTGTCCAACACCCGAAGCTTCTACATCTACATCTACATCTACATTTATTCTCCGCAATCCACCTAACGGTGTGTGGCGGAGGGCACTTTACGTGCCACTGTTATTACCTCCCTCTCCGGTTCCAGTCGCGTATGGTTCGCGGGAAGAACGACTGTCTGAAAGCCTCCGTGCGCGCTCGAATCTCTCTAATTTTACATTGGTGATCTCCTCGGGAGGTATAAGTAGGGGCAAGTAATATATTCGATACCTCATCCAGAAACGTACCCTCTCGAAACCTGGCGAGCAAGCTACACCGCGATGCAGAGCGCCTCTCTTCAGAGTCTGCCACTTGAGTTTGCTAAACATATCCGTAACGCTATCACGGTTACCAAATAACCCTGTGACGAAACGCGCCGCTCTTCTTTGAATCTTCTCTATCTCCTCCGTCAACCCTATCTGGTACGGATCCCACACTGATGAGCAATACTCGAGTATACGTCGAACGAGTGTTTTGTAAGCCACCTCCTTTGTTGATGGACTACATTTTCTAAGGACTCTCCCAATGAATCTCAACCTGTTACCCGACTTACCAACATTTAATTTTATGTGATCATTCCACTTCAAATCGTTCCGCACGCATACTCCCAGATATTTTACAGAAGTAACTGCTACCAGTGTTTGTTCCGCTATCATATAATCATACAATAAAGGATCCTTCTTTCTTTGAATTCGCAATACATTACATTTATGTATGTTAAGGGTCAGTTGCCACTCCCTGCACCAAGTGCCTATCCGCTGCAGATCTTCCTGCATTTCGCTACAATTTTCTAATTCTGCAACTTCTCTGTATACTACAGCATCATCCGCGAAAAGCCGCATGGAATTGCCGACGCTATCTACTAGGTCATTTACATATATTGTGTAAAGCAATGGTCCCATAACACTCCCCTGTGGCACGCCAGAGGTTACCTTAACGTCTGTAGACGTCTATCCATTGATAACAACATGCTGTGTTCTGTTTGCTAAAAACTCTTCAATCCAGCCACACAGCTGGTCTGATATTCCGTAGGCTCTTACTTTGTTTATCAAGCGATAGTGCGGAACTGTATCGAACGCCTTCCGGAAGTCAAGGAAAATAGCATCTACCTGGGAGCCTGTATCAAATATTTTCTGGGTCTCATGAACAAATAAAGCGAGTTGGGTCTCACACGATCGCTGTTTCCGGAATCCATGTTGATTCCTACAGAGTAGATTCTGGGTTTCCAGAAACGACATGATACGCGAGCAAAAAACATGTTCTAAAATTCTACGACAGATGGACGTCAGAGATATAGGTCTATAGTTTTGCGCATCTGCTCGACGACCCTTCTTGAAGATTGGGACTACCTGTGCTCTTTTCCAATCATTTGGAACCTTCCGTTCCTCTAGAGACTTGCGGTACACGGCTGTTAGAAGGGGGGGAAGTTCTTTCGCGTACTCTGTGTAGAATCGAATTGGTATCCCGTCAGGTCCACTGGACTTTCCTCTGTTGAGTGATTCCAGTTGCTTTTCTATTCCTTTGACACTTATTTCGATGTCAGCCATTTTTTCGTTTGTGCGAGGATTTACGGAAGGAACTGCAGTGCGGTCTTCCTCTGTGAAACATCTTTGGAAAAAGGTGTTTAGTATTTCAGCTTTACGCGTGTCATCCTCTGCTTCAATGCCATCATCATCATCCCGGAGTGTCTGGATATGCTGTTTCGAGCCACTTACTGATTTAACGTAAGACTAGAACTTCCTAGGATTATCTGTCAAATCGGTACATAGGATTTTACTTTCGAATTCACTGAACGCTTCACGCATGGCCCTCCTTACTCTAACTTTGACATCGTTTAGCTTCTGTTTGTCTGAGAGGTTTTGGCTGCGTTTAAACTAGGAGTGGAGCTCTCTTTGCTTTCGCAGTAGTTTCCTAACTTTGTTGTTGTACCACGGTGGGATTTTCCCGTCCCTCACATTTTTACCCGACACGTACCTGTGTAAAACGCATTTTATGATTGCCTTGAACTGTTTCCATAAACTCTCAACATTGTCAGTGTCGGAACAGAGATATTCGTTTTGATCTGTTAGGTAGTCTGAAATCTGCCTTCTATTACTCTTGCTGAACAGATAAACCTTCCTCCCTTTTTTTATATTCCTATTAACTTCCATATTAGGGATGCTGCAACGGCCTTATGATCAGTGATTTCCTGTTCTGCACTTACAGAGTCGAAATGTTCGGGTCTGTTTGTTATCAGTAGGTCCAAGATGTTATCTCCACGAGTCGGTCCTCTGTTTAATTGCTCGAGGTAATTTTCGGATAGTGCGCTCAGTATAATGTCACTCAATGCTCTGTCCCTACCACCCGTCCTAAACATCTGAGTGTCACAGTCTATATCTGGTAAATTGAGATCTCCACCTAAGACTATAACATGCTGAGAAAATTTATGTGAAATGTATTCCAGATTTTCTCTCAGTTGTTCTGCCACTAATGCTGCTGAGTCGGGAGGTCGGTAAAAGGAGCCAACTATTAACCTAGCTCGATTGTTGAGTGTAACCTCCACCCATAATAATTCACAGCAACTATCCACTTCTACTTCACTACAGGATAAACTACTACTAACAGCGACAAACACGCCACCACCGGTTGCATGCAATCTATCCTTTCTAAACACCGTCTGTGCCTTTGTAAAAATTTCGGCAGAATTTATCTCTGGCTTCAGCCAGCTTTCTGTACCTATAACGATTTCAGCTTCGGTGCTTTCTATCAGGCTTGAAGTTCCGGTACTTTACCAATGCAGCTTCGACAGTTTACAATTACAATACCGATTGCTGCTTGGTCCCCGCATGTCCTGACTTTGCCCCGCACCCTTTGAGGCTGTTGCCCTTTCTGTACTTGCCCGAGGCCATCTAACATAAAAAACCGCCCAGTCCACGCCACACAATCCCTGCTACCCGTGTAGCCGCTTGCTGCGTGTAGTGGACTCCTGACCTATCCAGCAGAACCTGAAACCCCACCACCCTATGGCGCAAGTCGAGGAATCTGCAGCCCACACGATCGCAGAATCGTCTCAGCCTCTGATTCAGACCCTCCACTCGGCTCTGTACCAAAGGTCCGCAGTCAGTCCTGTCGACGATGCTGCAGATGGTGAGCTCTGCTTTCATCCCGCTAGCGAGACTGGCAGTCTTCACCAAATCAGATAGCCGCCGGAAGCCAGAGAGGATTTGCTCCGATCCATAGTGACACGCATCATTGGTGCCGACATGAGCGACCACCTGCAGATGGGTGCACCCTGTACCCTTCATGGCATCCGGAAGGAACCTTTCCCCATCTGGAATGACTCCCCCCTGTAAGCACACGGAGTGCACATTGGTTTTCTTCCCCTCTCTTGCTGCCATATCCCTAAGGGGTCCCATTACGCGTCTGACGTTGGAGCTCCCAACTATCAGTAAGCCCACCCTCTGCGACCGCCCGGATCTTGCAGACTGAGGGGCAACCTCTGGAACAGGACAAGCAGCCATGTCCGGCCGAAGATCAGTGTCACCCTGGGACAGAGCCTGAAACCGGTTCGTCAGACCAACTGGAGAGGCCTTCCTTTCAGCCCTCCGGAATGTCTTTCGCCCCCTGTCACACCTCGAGACGAACTCCCACTCTACCACATGTGAGGGATCAGCCTCAATGTGGGCAGTATCCTGGGCAGCCACAGTCGTAGTCCGATCGGGGGATGCGTGGGACGAGCTGGCCGTCCCCGACAAACCCCCATCCGGACCCCCACAGTGATGCCCATTGGCTACAGCCTCAAGCTGTGTGACCGAAGCCAACACTGCCTGAAGCTGGGAGCGAAAGTATGCCAACTCAGCCTGCATCCGAACACAGCAGTTGCAGTCCCTATCCATGCAAAAAACTTGTGCAAAGAACGTCTGGACTAATCTATAGAGTGCACAAACAATTCGACACAAAGTTTAAACGGTTATTAAAATACAAGATTGCCTAATTAATGCAGTAATGCTGCTACTTGCGCACTGCTGACACTGCTCGGCGGCGGAAGGAGACTACGCGATTTTACACTATTCAGGTACTAAAACGCGATGCTACAACTCTCAAACACTATAATACGCCCGAAATTTATGAATTAAACAATGCAAGTACCAAAAACACGCAAAGAAATTAAGAATTAAACTATATAATAAATAAGTGAGGTAAGAGTATACGACTTGCTGCTGCAGCTGTTTATTCAACGGCGGCAGTGAGCACACTGGCTGTGACCAACCGACACATCCTGAGCGCCATTTCTGTTGTGTATATTTGTATGGCTCATAGCCGATGGTTTTGAATTATGTTGAAATGTTTTTGGTGGCGTTTTAAGTCACAGGCTTTCAGCCACTTTAATATTAAAGTCCCTTGCTTATCATGTGTTAGATTGTTTGGGGCCTTCAGCCTAATTTAAGATAACACCTTGCTGTTTAGATTTATTTTATCTTGAGTTTTAAGCCACGGGGCCTTCATCCATTTTTAAATTAAGAACCTTTGTCTTTCGAGCATCAAACTGTTTGGGGCCTTCAGCCTAATTCAAGATAAGGCCTTCTGTCTTGTGTTTTTTTATTTAATTTTCCCTTGGGTCTTAAATCATGAGCGTTCAGCCGTCATTAAATTAAGGTTGTTGCTTTACAAGTGTTGGATGTTTGGGACTCCAGCCAAATTATAGAACATACTTAACGTGAGGCCTTCTGCCTTGTAAATATTCTCTTTCGCGTCCGAATTTTGAGTTAATTTGTTTTTAATTGAGGCAAAAGATAGTTTGGCATATTCAGCAAATAACTAAGATCAAGAATTTGGTCCAATAAATAAAGCTGTATGTGGTCGAATGTAACAGAAAGCCGCTCATTTTGGCCCCTTTCCACAATTCCAACTACCTGTCCTGTCCTGCGGGTTTAGCAGGGAGTTTCAGATATGGCTTTAGCAGTACAGGAAAAAAAAACGCGGAAATGTCGCCAGACAAAAGTAAACTGATATATGTGCATCTATTAAAAGGCAACTAAAAGCAGCCTACTGCTGATTCCACCATCATATCTTAGAGAAAGCTGTTGCCGAAATCCTGTGAAAATTCTGGTCCCGTGTAATGGGTCGACGACTTCTGTCCGGTCACTCGTTGACCAGTCTGGTTTGGCAAAACGAAAGCTGAAGTTTTAAATTTAACGTTTAAAAAATCTGTCACGTAGGGGGATCGATTCACCGTCACACAGATCCCCGTATAGAGGAGATAGAAAATTGCATGGTAGCATCGAGAAGTAACTCAAAGACTTGAAGACAAATAAGAAGCCAACTACGGACGGAATCCCAATCCGGTTTTACAGAATCTTCGGCAATGACGCCATAACTTAGGTAGCACTTATCGTGACTACCTCGCCCAACGCAAAGTCTCAAGTGTCTCGAAAAAGGCGTAAGCGGCTTCTGTATATGGGAAGGATAAAAGAACTGACCCACAGAATTACATACCAGTATCGTTTACCATTGGTTTACTGCAGAATTCTAGAACATATTCTAAGTTCGATTACAGTAAATTTCCTTGAGATGTAAATGCTTGTCTATAAATCAGCAAGGATTTAGAAAGCTTCGCTTGTGCGGATCTCATCTTGTCCTTTCCTCTTACGATATCCTCCGACACACAGGTGAAGCGCAACAGACAGATGTCATATTCCTAGATTTCCAAAAGTCTTGGACACAATGTCACGCTGCAGACCGTGAACGAAGGTTCGAGCGTGTGGAATATGTGATCAGATATGTTAGTAGGTCGAAGAATTCTAAAGTAATAGTGCCCAATAATATGTACTGCTATATGAGTGCTCATCACGACTGCAGTACGTAACAAGATGAATGTCCGTCTCCTTTTAAGTTACTCTTAAAAATCTATGCTTCTATACTGAACTGCTGACAATCTCGAAATTAATACTATCCATCAGACTGCAGCGGTCTACTGATAACTCCCCGTAGCACCCCATCAGCCTCACCTCTATGCTTAGCAATATATTTTCATCCATCCTTTCCTGACGCGTCCACCAACACGTGCCTGTTAACCAGCGTGGATTCTGTCGCATCCTCCGCTATGATGATCAACTCCTCTACGTCATCCAGCCTCTATCCCATCAGTTACACAACCAAATCCAGCAATTTTTGTACCTGTTACATTTGAGCCTTTGACTGTATATGGCACACAATCTCCTCTTCAGACTCCATACATATACACCTCCAGTTAACTATGTCCGCCTAATTGTTTAATTTTTATCCAAGTGCCCATCCTTTATCAATTCCCCTACATTTCAGCCCACTGCACACATGATCCAAGGCTCCGTCTTGTCTCTACATCCCATATGCCCAAACGACCTCCACCAGTTCGCCTCCTCAAGTACGCTGTTGACCCCGTTTTCCTAGCCCGAAAGTAACGATCCGTCGAATTCGCCCTTAGTTTAGCTCAAGGACAACCCTTTCTAAATCCGGGAAATAATTAAATGAATAACTACCCACAGCTCCTGCCACTATGATTTGTACCTCAACTATTACAATCGTCCTATCCAGTGAACTAACATACTTCAATATGTAGGACTGACCTTCTATCGACAACCACTAACCATCCAGCACAAGCACACAGGCGACTAAATTGAATATTACATCCCTCTATTATCTTCCACACCTACCAGACTTGATCTGACCCATCCTCTCCTATGAAAATGATGCTTAAATATCGTCTCCACACTAGCTCTATCATTCCCTCAAACCACTGAAATTTGTGCATTCTGCCTTGCTTTCTGCATCTGTTTACCTTCTTCGAGAAGGATCATCTAACATATTATCACATTCCCTCTCCATCTCTGCATATCCTGTGCCATCTGTGAATCAGATTCCAATAAACCTAATATTTCCCCTGGTCATGTTGCCACTCCTTTTCAAACATGACCAGGCGACATCTTTAAATTTTCCGCACTCTCTCCTAACGAAATTTCGACAATCTGCTATCCTCACAAAATGAAATCCACTCCAGCATTTACCCACCATACTGATTATAATTCCATCCCCTCAATTCCCATATGGCCAGGTTTCGCCTATTACTTTTTCCCTTCCACCTCTCCCTGCACATTTTCCCCATCTTAACATTTCCTTGTCTCTTTCCGTTTCCTTTTATTGCTTTTCTCAATCCATAAACTATTTCTCACTTCCTGTCTTCCCAACGATTATGCCTGCTCCATCAATACTGCCCATCACTCCAGCCTTCCTATTCTCTGAAACACTTCAACTTTATCTCTTTCAGCAACAGACCCTTTCTTCTTAGGGCTGGTGCTCAGCTCAGGGAATGAAATGCTTTATTCTTAATTTCACCGATTTTAGAATGCATTTTACAAATCTAATATAGAGTCTGTTGTTTACTTTTGGTATTCGAAAAACGTGTTGTAAGCTCTGTTTCCATTCTACGTGTCATGTTTCACATGTGTATAATGAATATTTAACAAACAGAGGTTTCCGATGGTAGATATGTTAAACCACAGAGGGTATGTGTATAAGTACTGTGGTCTTTGATTGTTGATGGTATTGCCACTACAGTAAGTATCCAAAGAGAAGATTCTGAGGGATTAAGGTGTTTTCCATGCCACTGACGGGATGGAAATGGCTTACAGAGCAAAGAGATGAAGCTGTAGAGGAGGATGAACTATGAATAATGATTTTGTAATGATTAGTTGGGGAAGTGAAGATTTTCGAGTGAAGTGTAGCTGCACTGCTTGCTCACGGGTAATTTTGATCTGCCTACAAGATGGAGAGCTTTACCGATTTCTTTTTTATTGGTTTGGTTTAGTAAGTTCATTGTTCAGACGAAACTAAGTAATGTTATCAGTTTACACGGTTGCACTCACAGGTTATAGATTTAACTATTCCTTTACCATTGTTAGCAATTAACTTTATGGTAGAGATATATTTCTTACAATAGATAATTTTGGTGATAACGATTGTAATAGATAGTCAGTTTCAGGTTCGGAATACTTTTTAAAGGGAAATATGCTACAGGCCAGTTACATTATAGCCAGAATACAGTGAGATCTTTCAGTGTTAAGCATTTCTTCTCCAAGTTATTATAAGGTTCAATTTAGGTAAGTTTCATTTCAGATTACATCTCTTATGCAGACACTTTTATTTTCATACTGCAGTGTTACACTTGCATATGTATCATTAGATAGTTGGAAGTTAGTCAGACTGCGTATATCGAATCACAGGGCAGTTTCATAGAAACATTTTGGTTGTTTATTCTTTCACAATTTTCTTACTTATTAATGCAGCATTTTATCTTGTGAACTTTGTGTGTAGGTATTGTGACGTCACGTACTGTAGCACTGCTCACTGTATCGCACAATACAGTACAGCGTACGTAGTTTACACTTTTTTATGTGTAATGCCATTTGTATTTCATAATTAGTGTAATTTTTGAGCATTTGTAGTGTTTTTGTGTGTTTACGGTTTTGGTGAAAGGCAGTTGTATAGTCTGAAGTTATTTGTTCTACTTTTACGCAATTCAGTGTGAGTTATCGTTTTGTGGATAGTGTGTGATTGTAAGCTTTTCGAATTAATTTTTGGTACCAATTGACATCATGACTACCAGAATTGTACCTGTGTACTGTCTGTCGGCACTTCTGTAGAATCTGATAATGGCATTGTTTTAGAAATTGTGCTGTAGTTAAACAGTAATCTGGATGAATGTAATAAGAGAGAGGAGTATGCCATGAGAGAAGTAACAGGAAAGATAGAAGGAGGAAATAAAATCATCACAGAATTCGCCAGTTGAAACTAGGAAAGGGGTTCATCATGACTTTGAGCCAATAAGGAACAGTACAGTGAACAGATGCAATAATAACTAAACAGAACAGTACCAGCAACATGAAACACAGCCGAAAACAGATAAAACAGTAGATTAGACGATATGAAATATTGACAGAAATAACTTCAGAAAAAGAGCATTTTTTAGTTAAAACAGAGAGCTTAGTGCCGAATGCAGTCATAGTAAATGAACAGAACATGCAACACCGTGTTACTATTTGCTTAACACATGAGGAAAATAAAGCACTGAAATTACAGTCGGAAACAGAAGAAGAACAATTGTGCACCGTTCCATAGAAAGATGACTAACGTACTACGAAAACGATAAATTTGTCGACTAGTACAGATAAATATTCACAATATAGTCACCAATAACAGAAACGAAAAATAAACAAGATATCTGACAGAAATCGAAAGAAGATGTAATCGAGGTACCGATGCAAAAAATTTGTTCTTCATATGCATACAATGTAAATGAAAAAAGAAACATAAGGAGTCTAAGCGGACACTCTCAGAAACAAAATTTCTCTCATAGGAAAATTAGTGGACGGGCAATACGGCAGAACAAAGAGAATACGAATACACAGAAGAATGGAAGAATTACAACTTCAGTTTCAAGCGTTTCCCGATAGTGGGAAGGTTGAAAGTTACGGAATCTTTGCAAAAAAATAGGTTGTTGTCCCCCCGCGGCTTCACTACTCTTTAGTGAATGTGTGCAGTGGCGTGCAAACGGTCCCAAGCTGTTGCACTGCTGTTACTGTCTTTAGTTTTCTGTAATGCTTCCTATTCTTCTACAAACCTTTGTATCTGTCACAAACTATTTTTCAACCATCGAACCACCCAGGGAGAAGAGAGAGCAGTTACAAACCAATCTGACTATATTACCCAAACGTGACATGATTTCTCACGATGACAAAATTTTTTGTGAACAACTTTATATGGGAAATTTGAGAGTGATGATAAGAAGGAAAAATAGTATGGTAGTGCGGCAATCTATTATCATTATTTTTTAGCTGTGTGACTTGTATAGTAAAATGAGAAATTTGTTGCTGCGTAGATATACTGATTGAATATAGGAAAGAATTCGCAATGCATAATATGTATGTGAGGAAGACTAACTTGGAAGGGAGAATCGTTTGCTGTTGTATGTATTCGACAGTAAGAAGTGATTGCCGGAAAAGTTATGAATTACGAAGAGCAATGGTAAGGAACAGTATTAGGTAATTAGTGATATGTGGAAGCAATAGATTAGAGCAATAGCTGATGATGAAATATGTGAAGTAAGGTCAGGAATGATAATGTGAGGATTATGAGACAAAGATAAATATAGAGAAAGGAAATAAGATGTGAGAAAAAGAAGAGAATATTGCAATCAGATGTTACTAGAGACCTTGTCATTATGTAATCCAGAGGACTGGTTGGAATTCAGTAAAGTAAGAAGTAAGTAATCTGACATTATGGTTTTGGAATCAGAAATTAATGCGGAAAGTTAGAGTACTATAATGGTTTACATCGAAAGTTTTAAGAAGCATATTTGAAATAAAACATGGATACAATAAAGAGGAATAATAAATGTCAATGGCATAATATCTGGTTAATGCTAATAAGAGAGTATTTTTGCAAATTTTTCCACAAAGAGATGTATTTGCCCTTTTCAAACTTCATGCACACACAAGAATAGTGGACTGTAACACACCACATATGTGAAACCATTTGCTAAGAACAACTTAATATGAACTGCTGAGTAGTTGGTAAACGTTTCTCATTTTTGTATATTTGTACATAAACACATATTTGCTACCATTTGTACATATTTTCTATATAGAATGTGCAGTGCTATAATTGTAACTCCTGTATTTTGAGATATATAAATTGCATTTCATTGCAGGAGACATAGCATTCTGTAAATTGGACATACTATCTATTGAAATGCCTTTTGCGTGTTTAAGCAACTAATAACCACAAGAAAAGTTACAGCAAAAATTTAATTTAAAGAAGGTTACCCAAAAAGAGATTGCCAGTATTTAGCTGCTGTTTAAATGAAAGTAACTCATGAAAAATTTTAGGAGACACGCAGAAATGAGGAAAACTGAAATCACAATAAAGAAAATCCTTTCCTTTTTTTTCTTGTAACATAAACAATACATTTTTCTTCTCTCTTTTAAATTTAGTTTTTCTGCTATACAGTAGATTAACTTTTAATGTGATATACTTACAAATTCAGAAGAACGCAAAATCCCAAAGACTGGCTAAGTGCCACGGAAGCTCAAAATTTAGTGCGGACGTCAATGCGAGATGCTTTTAATAGTTTCCACAATGAAATTTTGTCTCAAAATATGGTAGAAAACCGAAAGAGATTCTGGTCATATGTAAAGTAGACCAGTGGCGAAAAACAGTCAATACAGTCACTGCGCTGTAGCGATGGAAATGTTAGCGATAATGGTGCCACTAAAGCGAGTTACTAATACAGTTTTCCTACACGAAAGAAGACGAAGTAAATATTCCAGAATTAGAAACTAGAACTGTTGTTAGCATGAGTGACATAAAAGTAGATAGGTGTTGCGAAGCAGGTCAAATCACTTAAGAAAGGCAAGTCTTCCGGTCCAGATGGTATAACAATGAGATTCCTTTCAGAGTATGCAGACACAATAGCGCCTTTCTTAGCAATCATATACAACCGCTCACTTGGCGAAAAGTCTGTTCCTAAAGTCTGGAAAGTAGCACAGGTGTCACTAATATTCAAGAAGGGAAATAGGAGTAACCCACCGAATTACAGACCCATTTCACTGACCTCAATTTGCAGTAGGATTTTGGAGTACGTACTGTACTCGAACATTTTCAATCACCTTCAAGAAATGACTTATTGATACATAATCAACATGGATTCAGAAAATATCGTTTTTGTGCAACACAGCTAGCTCTTTATTCCCATGAAGAAATGACAGCTGTCGACAAGGGATCTCTGATCTCTTCCTGGACTTCCAGAAGGCTTTTGATTCCGTTCCTCACAAGCGACAATCAAATTGCGTGCTTATGGAGTATCGTCTCTGTTGTGTGACTAGATTCGGTTTCCTCTCAGAGAGATCACAGTTCGTAGTGATAGACGGTAAATCATCGAGTAGAAATGATATCTGGCGTTCTGCAAGGTAGTGTCATAGGCCCTCTGCTGTTCCTGATTTACATAAATAATCTAAGTGACAATCTGAGCGGCCCCTTGGATTGTTTGAAGATGACGCTGTAATTTACTGTGTAGTAAAATCATCAGACGATGAATTCCAATTACAAAATGATCTAGAGAGAGTTTCTGTATGATGCGAAAAGTGGCAATTGGCACTAAACAAAGAAAAGTGCGAGGTCATCGACATGGGTACTAAAAGAAATCCGATAAATTTTGGATATACGATTAATCACACAAATCTAAGGGCTGTTAATTCGACTAAATACCTAGGAATTACAATTACGAGCAACTTAAATTGAAAGACCACATAGGTAATATTGTGGAGAAGGCGAAACAAAGACTGCGCTTTGTTGGCAGAACACTTAGAACATGCGACAAACCCGCCAAAGAGACAGCCTACATTACACTTGTGCGTCCTCTGCTGGAATATAGCTCCGCGGTGTGGGTTCCTTACCAGGTAGAATTGAAGGAGGACGCGAAAAAGTGCAAAGAAGGGCAGCTCTTTTCGTGTTATCGCGTAATAGGGGTGAGAGTGTCAGTGATGTGATACACGAGTTGGGGAGGCAGTCACTGAAACAAAGGCGGCTTTCTTTGCGGCGAAATTTCAGTCACCAACTTTCTCTTCCGAATGCGAAAGGAGAAATGATCATCATGATAAAATAAGAGTAATAAGAGCTCGAACGGCAAGATTTAGGTGTTCCTTTTTCCCACTCGCCATTCGAGAGTGGAATGGTAGAGAAGCACTATGAAAATGATTCGATGAACCCTCTGCCAGGCAATTAAGTGTGAATAGCGGAGTAACTATATAGATGTAGATGTAGTGACACTTGCTTGTAATAATTTTCTTTTCAGGTTATAGGATCAACAATATTGAATAAAAGTGAGTATTAAGGACCTAATGGATTTAGGTAAGTTACAGTATACGACAACATGAAACTGTATGAAGAGAAAGAGCAGAAGATATTTTTACTGTGTTGGAGAAAAGTAGTATTTGTGGACAGTATATTTTTAGGTTTTTGCTGTGCTGTGATGTTAGTGATTGTGACGAAGTAAGAGGAGATCTACAGAGACTGACAATATATTTTCATATTTTCTAGCTGTATGAGTTGGTGGTGGTTTTGAAAAAGAAAAATGAATGTTGTGGTATTTTGGAATACTGACTGAGGAAGCAAGATAATGAAGTAAAGATGTTATTGGAAGACCTAAGGTATGTTGACAGAGGAAACAAGAGAAACAAGTAAAAATGTTAGTTTGTAATGGTCAAATGTGTAGAGACCTAAAGGAACAAGGTGGCATTTATAGAACTGCATGAAGAAAACCGAAAATTAGTTGCAAACTACGGCGTTCAAACACTTTATTCAACATGTAAACCTCACTACTGATATTCGGATTTAGATTATAACCAGTTCGATATGCGTGCCATCATTGGCGATGACGTGGCTCAAACAAATAGCGAAATTCTGCATCACCCGATGAAGTGTTGGAGCATCGATGGTGTCGATGAGCTCCTTAATGGCTATTTACAGCTGAGCAATGGTTTCGCAGTTATTTCTGTACGCCTTGTCTATAATACAGCCACTCAAAAAGGAGTTCCATGTCTTAAGATCCGGAGAAAATGGCCGCCATTCCAAGCCCATGCCAGTGGCCCCTGGGTACCCCAGAGTCAGACTGCGGTCGCGAAATTTCTCGTCCAGAGCAACAAACACTCTCCTCCTCCGATGAGATAGAGATCAGTCTTGCATGAACCACATTTTGTCGAAGTCAGGGTAGCTTTGGATAATGGGGATGGAATCATCTTCCAAAACCTTCACATACCATTCGATAATCACCGTGCCATCATGATATATCGCTCCAATTATTCCGTGACTGGACAATACACACCACACAGCACCCGTTGAGGGTGAAGCCGTACCATTCGATAGTCACCGTGCTATCAAGGAATATCGCACCGACTATTCCATGACTGGACATTACACACCACACTGTCACCCGTTGAGGGTGAAGACACTCCTCGATCGAGAAATGCGGTTTCTTAGTTCCCCAAAACCGCTAATTTTGCTTATTGAAGAACCTATCAAAATGAATGTGGGCTTCTTCGCTATACCAAGCCATACTAATTCCCGATCGTGCCCTGCGACCAATCGTGCAGTTTGAACGTCCTAACGCAAACCGTTCAGAATTTATGACGATTTTATTTCGTATAGTTCAATAGCTGTACCCTGTAGTGAGGCTATGATAATGAGAGAAGTGAGGAGAAAGATGGTGAGAAGTAGTGATTATGAAAATGTGAAACGTAATGGCAATAATCAGTGAGTCAATCTTCTAATGGATTTGTCGACCCTTGGTTGTTCCCTATCCTTATTGGTCTCTAGTTAATTCGTTCCCTGTGCTTACAGGTGTCGTGCATGATTTATTTCCTGTCCTTATATGTGTCTGTAGTGGGTTAGTAGTGGTTTGTCTTCTGTGTAGTTGGATAAATTAGTACAAATGTTATAGTAGGGGGGTGTGCAGAAATAAAATTCATTTTTAAATCTTTCTTGCTTTAAGTTATTTTAATAGGTTATAATTTGACTTTTACTACTACGCTTATTTCCTTTTTCCGTTTGTTTTATAAGATTTGAGACGTTTTACTTTTACAATTGTTAGGAATATTATTTTTGCGTATTTCTACTGCTACGATTACACTACATGTCAAGTTTTACGTTAACCCTTATTGATGATTGCTAAGACTTTTGTGCTAATATTTTATGAAAAATTGACTTTCATCATTTCAGGGATATGTTGTCAAACAAGGCACTACTCATGTTTCAAACATTTTATTTTGCCTTGTATGGCTAGTTAAATATTGTAAAATATGTTCTATTACGTTTCACGTTAGCCTAGTGGACTTGCCAGGGAGATTACTGTCACCAAAGCACATGCAGTGCCTGAGACGAAAGAAATGAACAGGTGTTAATTATATACTACTGTTTCAACTACAAATGGATTGGACAATGTATAAACTACAATATGGGTCTCGTGTTATAAATGAGCCATCATCAAATGAGTCACTACGAATAATGGATTTGTGATGGCACTTATGAACACATTCCAACTCTCTTGCTGAGTGTCCACCATGTGAGTCAACTACATTACACTCTCACGTAAGAGAAGACGCTAGATAGAGTGTCGGTGGAGGACATGTCACTTAACAGAGTTCCTCTAGTTCCCACATGTGGATTGTTTCAACACTTTCTGCGGATTTCTTCCTCTACACTCAGCGTTGGAAAATCTTGGTTTGTTGTGATGTGACATGTGTATGACAACTGTGTGACTCACTTTCACTTTCCTCCCTGAGCAGAACACTATCCTTCATTTCTCTTGTTAAATCGATTTCACGTTATTCTATAGCTTTTTTTACTTAAATATTTGTTGGTTAAGTCATCCATTTACACATAACTCATAAATAATCTACTGCATTATGTATTGAAAATTTAAAAACGTTTTATTGCATGTCATTCATTGTACTCATACTTTCGTTCAGGATTTCAATTTGTATTTTTCTTTTGTTTCTGTTCTGCGTTAGAATTTGCTGTCTGCTGCTTCAAAAAACTGTAAGTAGCATGCTGACAAAATCTAACCCGTAAAAGAGGGAGACAGGGTATGTAACGTTTCTGGTTCAAGTTTTGATTCTCAAGTAAAGTGATGTAAGCGCTGTTTTCATTCGATGTGTATTTCACATACATACACTGGATATTTCCAAACAGAGGCTTTCGATGGTTGATATGTTACACCCACAGGTTCTGAGTACAAGGAGTGTGGCCTTTAGTTGTTAATAATACTGTCGCTGCATTGAGCATTCTAAGAGCAGCTAGTGAGAGAGTTATGTATTGGCTATTGTTACTGATTGGATGGACATGGCAAATGGATCACAAAAACGAAGATACAGAGAATGATGAATAGTGAATCACGATTTTTGTAAAGGGTAATTGGACAAGTGAAGATTTTTGAGTTATGTGTTGCTGCACTGCTTCTTTGCGCATAATTTGGATCCTTTTGAAACAAGGAAAGTTGTAGTGATTTTTTTATTGGTTTGGGTTAATTAGTTGCACTCAGACGTTTTATCACTAGTTAACCATTTTAGTAATTAGTTTTATGGCAAAGAAATATTTCTTATAACAGGTATTTTTTTGATGATGATTGTAATAGACAGCGAATTTCAGTTATTGCATTAGAGTTTAAACGTCAGTTTCTTTCACTCATTTAACACGTGCAAAATCCTATACCGTCACCTCACGAAAATTTTTATTTTCTGTTTATGTGTGTTGCCCAGTTACATGAAAGTCAAGAAAGACTTACGAACTACATGTTTTCAGAGCAACACTCACCTGGTGGAACAACATGGAATACGCACGGCCGCTGCTGCTGTCCCAAGGCGTTTATAGCCGAGCAATAGAAGGTGCCGTAGTCCGCGTCCTCCTTGAGCTGGTAGTTTCGCCATGTGGGGCCACCCTTCCACTTTATAGACGGTATGTTCTCCACACTGGGGTCCCTCGTAGGCGTCAGGAACGGCGCTGTTTCCATCGATCGGCTGAAGATCCAGCGGTAGCGGTCTGGTGGTGGGACGGCGGCACCGTCACAGTTCAAGTCCAACTGTTTACCAAGGGGTACGGTGTACATCAGAGAATGCTGCCATCGGCAGACTGGTTCGTCTGTACAACAAGAAAGCTGCCTTATTAGTCGCAACACTCCAAAATGTACACTTGTGGGTTCTGAGCATCCTATCTATGCTGTTCAACATACTGAAAATTGTGTATTGGGTAACAAACGCAAATTAATGCAAACAAGAAAGTTAGAAGTGAGCATTATACATTTTTAGATGTGATACCAAGAAATGATTTGAGACGAACATATACAATTACTGTTAGGGAGGGTGAATGGAAGACGCAGATAGCAGTTAATATGTAACGGAAATCGCATTACAAGGTGCCGATGTGACCAATTATAGGTAACTCTGTTTCGAGATATTATGAAATAAATAAGTCAATGGGCATTGAACGAATTCAGTGACGTGTGGCTAGCGTGGTAACAGGACGATGTAGTCTGTTAAAAACTGCGACAGAAAATCTCGCGAACTTAACTGGTAAATTATGGGTGAAAGGCAACATGGTCCACCTGAAACTATGATGGGTGTCTAAACGTAAAAGAGTGCCCAGTATAGTACAGAGTCATGTTGTAAATAACTATCACTAATGTTTCAGCCTCATTTACAATGCAATTCTTCAGGGAATAAGAAGCCCATTGCAACCATGGCCGATACAGTGATAACTTCATTAACGATTATTTACAGTATCACACGGTAGCATACTCAGAAAACTTTCAAGTGAATTGACTCTGCCTGTTGTGTTATGACAGTCATTTCAGTAATGTATGATAACGATGTCAGCCCAAATGAAACACACTTGTCACAATAGAAGGTGTCCATACAGTCGAACCAATACAGAGTGTACCCCACTCTGCCAGCACCGCAGGCATGTATTTCCTAAAGCAAACTATTATAAAGCTACTGAAAGGGGTTTTGCAATAGATTTTGCCAAGTTCAAAATGGTTCAAATGTCTATGAGCAGTATGGGACTTAACATCTGAGGTAATTAGTCCTCTAGAACTTAGAACTACTTAAAACCTTAACCTAAGGGCATCACACACATCCATGCCCGAGGCAGGATTCGAACCTGCGACCGTAGCAGTCACGCGGTTCCGGACTGAAGCGCCTAGAACCACTCGTCCACCACGGCCGGCCCTTTTGCCAAGTATTAGTCACCTTTTGTTGCGATTCAGCAGTGGTTTTTGCAGGTTCTAGAGAACGAGTATGTTCCCGGTTCAACATACGACTTCATTTGGCGACAGATCTGGTGATTTTGCCGGAAAGGGCAATTGTTCTACACAACGAAGAGCACGTTGGGTCTCATCAGCCGCATATGAATGTGAATTTGCTCCACAAAAAAGCACACTTCCGTCCTGTCAATGAAATTCCTGTTACATGGGGAAAACGACCCAAGTAACGTTGTCGACATTGGTTACTGTACCCAACTGCAGCACCACATGTCCCTGCGAATTGTAGCTAATGACCCACCACAACATGAAGCCTGATGAGAGATTTAAAACTTTCCTGGGGTACATATTGTTCCACAAAATTTCGGTACAACTGCCACAGTATTTAGGCGCAGAATCTTCTCGCCATCTTCAGGTGATGCTGGCGGAAACGCACTGAGCTCTGGTATTTAAGGCCCCGCCGGCACATGCGTGGTGGATCCACTTGGCGTTGCGCATGCGCTACTTGAGAGCGTTCTAGTCGGCTGCGCCGCGCACCTTCCGTGGTGATAATGTTCCACGTAGGCTATGTGGATTGCCTAAGATCCACAAGAATAACGTGCCATTACTTTCAATTCTGAGTAATACTGGAGCAGACACATATGACTTAGCACAGTACTTGGCGTTTTTGCTCAAACCAATGGTAGGAAAATGTCCACATCACATACAGAAGTCTAGTCATTTCATCAGTCTAGTCATTCCAACTGCAAAGTAATGACTTTTTGATCAGTTGTGATGTGGGTTCACTCTTTATAAATCTACGTCTTGTGGACTCACTACATCTCATTGGCAATACCTTTGAGCTGGCATTACAGCGCTGTTTGAGCACGCCGTCTCCTCTACATATTCTTTATTTAACAACGCGTTTTGTGAGTAGTGTCGCTATGAGGAGTCCTTTGTCTCCCCCGGTGGCCAATCTTTTTATGGAAAATTTTGAGGAGCGATCACTAGCCTCAGCCACTTTTAAAGCAACTGTATTTTGCCGATATTCTGACGATACTTTTATAGTTTGGCCTCATGGTTTGGATCGTCTGGGAGAATTCCTACAACACCTGAACACCTTACAAGAAAACAAAAAAAGGGCGATGACACACTTTGTCTTTCAGTATACAGGAAGCCTACTCACACAGACCTGTACTTGCAAGCCGCTAGTTGTCACCATCCGGCACAAACGATAGGTGTTTTGAAGATCTGGATTCACCAAGCGCAAGTCATCTCCCACGCCGACAGTTTTCTAACGGAACCGGAGCAAGAGCAGATTGTATTTTGGAAGAATGGGAATTCGCCCCTGCAAGTGGAGAGGGAACTACAGACCTATAAGCGACAGAGCATAGAAGAGGAAGAGGCCTTTAATACGAATGCCTGTTTACCATACATTGGTAACATTTCAGCGCAGATAGGCAGAATATTACGAAAAGAATTGTCTTGCCCTCCTGCAAAAATTTCGTCGCCGTTGGGATCGGCCAAAGACGACCTAGATCTGCGCAAGGCAGGTGTTTACAGGATTCCGTGCGAATGCGGCAAATTTTATACAGGGCAAACAAGGCATACTGTGCAGGACAGCATTGTAGAGCATCAGCGTCATACACGCCTCCTTTACTGTATTTCCTCTGGAAATGTAATGAATTACAAAGAGACAAAAAATGTGGCCAATACGTCCAACTTTTTGAGTTCTATTATTAACGAATCCGTGGAAATACGATTGTATGACAGTACGGCTCTTATCAATCGAGACGGCGGTTTTCAGTTGAATTCGGCGAGGAACCCAGTCATTGAAAACATCGTGTCCTCAATAGCCTTAACACCTGAGATCATCAGTCCCCTAGACCTAGAACTACATAATCCTAAGTAACCTAAGGACAGCACACACATCCATGCCCGAGGCAGGATTCGAACCTGTGACCGGAGCAGCAGCGCGGTCCCGGACATAAGCGCTTAGAAACACTCGGTCACAGCGGCCGGTATGTTTCGGGTCCCTTCGTCTCATTCTTGCATTGTTTATGTTGCATTTGTCATTCCTATTCTACTGTATAATCCTGAAATGCAGTAAATGAATCATGCAAAATGGAATTCACACGTCTCAAAAATGAGATCGACAAGAAGTGCACAATGGCTAAACAGGGATGGCTAGAGGACAAATGCAGGGATGTAGAGGCTTATCTCACTAGGGGTAAGATTGACACTGCCTACAGGAAAATTAAAGAGACCTTTGGAGAAAAGAGAACCACTTGTATGAATATCAAGAGCTCAGATGGAAACCCAGTTCTAAGCAAAGAATGGAAAGCAGAAAGGTGGAAGGAGTATATAGAGGGTCTATACAAGGGCGATGTACTTGAGGACAATATTATGGAAATGGAAGAGGATGTAGATGAAGACGAAATGGGAGATATGATTCTGCGTGAAGAGTTTGAGATGTATGAGACAGGTGAAATTCCCTCAGACTTCAAGAAGAATATAATAATTCCAATCCCAAAGAAAGCAGGTCATGACAGATGTGAAAATTACCTAACAATCAGTTTAATAAATCACGGATGCAATATACTAACGCGAATTCTTTACAGACGAATGGAAAAAGTGGTAAAGCCGACCTCGGGAAAGATCAATTAGGGATTCCGTAGAAATATTGGAACACATGAGGCAATACTGATCCTACGACTTATCTTAGAAGCTAGATTAAGGAAAGGCAAACCTACGTTTCTAGCATTTGTAGACTTAGAGAAAGCTTTTGACAATGTTGAGTGGAATACTCTCTTTCGAATTCTGAAGGTGGCAGGTTTAAAATACAGGGAGCGAAATGCTATTTACAATTTGTAGAGAAACCAGATGGCAGTTATAAGAGACGAGGGGCATGAAAGGAAATCAGTGGTTGGGAAGGGAGTGACACAGGGTTGTCGTCTATCCCCGATGTTATTCAATCTGTATATTGAGCAGGCAGTGAAGGAAACAAAAGAAAAATTCGGAGTAGGTATTAAAATCCATGGAGATGAAATAAAAACTTTGAGGTTTGCCGATGACACTGTAATTCTGTCAGAGACAGCAAAGGACTTGCAAGAGCAGTTGAACGCAATGGATAGTGTCTTGAAAGGAGGATATAAGATAAACATCAACAAATGGGAAAAAGAGGATAATGGAATTTAATCGAATTAAGTCGGCTGATGCTGAGACAATTAGGTTAGGAAATGAGACACTTAAAGCAATAAAGGAGTTTTGTTATTTGGGGAGCAAAATAACTGATGATGATAGAAGTAGAGAGGATATAAAATGTAGACTGGCAATGGCAAGGAAAGCGTTTCTGAAGAAGAGAAATTTGTTAACATCGAGTATAGATTTAAGTGTCAGGAAGTCGTTTCTGAAAGTAGTTCTATGGAGTGTAGCCATGTATGGAAGTGAAACATGGACGATAAATAGTTTGGACAGGAAGAGCATAGAAGCTTTCGAAATGTTGTGCTACTGAAGAATGCTGAAGATTAGATGGGCAGATCACATAACTAATGAGGAAGTATTGAATAGGATTGGGGAGAAGAGAAGTTTGTGGCAAAACTTGACCAGATGAAGGGATCGGTTGGTAGGACATGTTCTGAGGCATCAAGGGATCACCAATTTAGTATTGGAGGGCAGCGTGGAGGGTAAAATCGTAGAGGGAGACCAAGAGATGAATACACTAAGCAGATTCAGAAGGATGTAGGTTGCTGTAGGTACTGGGAGATGAAGAAGCTTGCACAGGATAGAGTAGCATGGAGAGCTGCATCAAAGCAGTCTCAGGGTTGAAGACCACAACAACAACAATATCCTGATCGCCGTATCCCGCCAAGACGCCTTATCAACACCACACTGAGTTGGAACGAGGACGTGTACTAGGGCTGCGAGAAACTCTACGGTCCTTAAGCGATATGGCAGAAAGACTTGGCAGTAGTGTAGCCGCTGTACATGAACGCTGACAGCGGTAGTCACGAGAGTGTACGGCCACAAGAACACTGGGCTCCTAAAAGCCACATTGCACTGCAGAGAAAGAGAGAAGGTGGTCGCGTTCGACGTATGCCTCTGGCGCATCTTAGTGCTTCTGCAGCAGCAATTCGAGCAGCAGTTGGCATCTGAGTGACGCAACGGTTGTTACAAATCGGTTACCTCAACGAGAGCTCCGAGCCAGAAGCACTGTAGCGTGCATTCCACTGACCCCAAATCATGGCCATTTGCGACTTTAGTGGGGTCAAGCGAGAGCTTATTTGAGGGCAGGGTGAAGGTCTGTTGTATTTTCCGATGAAAGCTGGTTCTGTCTCGGTGCCAATGTTGACAGTGTGTTGGTTAGGAGCCCTGAAGAGGGCCGCAACCAACCTGTCTGCGTGCTAGACGCATTGGATCTACACCTCGACTTGAGGTGAGATTACGTGTGACAGAAGGAGCAATCTCGTGTTAACCCACTCACTCTGATTGCTAATTTGTATGCCAATCTAGTGATTCGAGCTGTTGCGCTGCCATTCCTGAACAACAACCCATGGGGTGCTTTCCAACAGGACAACGCTCGCCCACATACCACTGTTGTAACCCAACATGCTCTTCAGAGTGTCGACATGTTTCCTTGGCCTGCTCGATCCCCAGATGTCGAGCACATACGTAACATCAGCGGATGATGACTGAAGTGTCATCCACAAACAGCGTTAACCGTCCCTGTATTGATCAAGTGCAACAGGCATGGAACTCCATCCAACAGCAAGACATGTGACTCTGTACAACACAATGCATGCAAGTTTCCATGATTCTATGCAGTTAGACCAGTTATTAATGTACTAGTTTTTCAAATCTGCAATGGCTTACCTCGCGCTTACATTAATCTGTGATCTTGCAATGTTATTCCTTAAACATGTTACCTACAAATTTGTATTGCTTAAATTTCATTTCTCCACATTAGGAATTTTTTGGTGTTGCAATTTCAAACTGTGTGCTGCAGGATTTGCATTGTTACTAGTTTCAATACTTGTTAGGCACCGGTGATGGTATGGCGACGTAGAGTGAAACACAAGCATCAGTGTGCATTATAGTCGTGGATATTTAACAAGGATCTGGAGAAGGTGAGCAGGGCTTTACTCCTGAAGCTGTTTTCTCAAAAGAACATGAGTAGTGCTGCCGCTCTTTGCGGTATGAAGAGGTCCTCTTTCCACACTGAGGTTGAAGAGCACGATCCGGGTATTTGAATTAACTGACGATTTGGGAACTGGTCCTGAGAGAGGCCGACGGCCAACTTCGCCACGAGCTGTTGAAGGAGCTACTGTTGGCTGAAAATGCCGTACGTAACGTGCGATCTTACAGCAGAGCATCAGCTGTGTAATGTCAGGTGAACATCCAATCGTACACCGTTCGAAAATGGCAGCGAACAATATTGAAATGTTATCCCTAGTGCTGTTCCATGCTGTCGTGGATGCACGTGTTCGTCACGTCGAACAAAGTTTGTAACCTGGAAGGTAAAAGTAGTGCGCCATCAACAATATGTTATCCTCTCTTATGAAGTTAGACCGCCTTTCATTTGGCGATTATGTCGTTATTTCTCTTCCTAGTGTTCTTACAAATGTTTCCCCAAAGTTTCATTGTGTTTCAATCACACGTTTTTCACGAACGCACTTTCAAATAACGACCGTCTGAAGGGCCGAATGTGCTATTCGGGCCAGGAACTTCTGGCATGCGCTTCACACGCCCGTCCACATGGAGACCCAAAGCACGCTCTATTCGCCCACAGCATCGTGGCTGCTTACTCTGCTCTGACCAAGAGGACCGCCCACCACTAAGCTGCTGCTACTCCGGCCACAAACACCTCCTCTCACCACAGCAAGCGCACCGCTGTTCACTCCTCAAGGAACAGCCAACGCCCGCTTACCAGCTCGGAAGCGCCTCTACATCATGACAGGAGCAGAAGAGCGAGCAGTTAAAAGTAGGTGGACAGCGACCGATGTGGAGTGTGCCAAAAGCGACTAATTTTTTAATGTTACAGCAAATTACTGCACCTTCTTAACTATCACATTCCTAAAAGAAGTAAGGTATCCTAGCATAAAGACGTTAAGAGACATTTAATACAACACTGGTGACTGCAGAATATAGCGTATGAAACGAAAACAGTAAGGTACTCAGTGAGTGTTACAGTACCAGACGACAAATCCAGAAGTACGTAGATCGATTCCCAGTCCCTTCTAGGATTTTAAACTGGCACTTGCCACTTCTTTCATTTCTTCAAATGATGGCTGAACTGAAAATTAGCGAGTTTAAAACCGTGACTCCATGTCGACGTTAAACTGGATGCCACTGTACAAAGGACTTGGTAATTCAATTCAAAGTTCGGAGGAAGGCAACGGCTTACCACCTCCAACAGGAGCATAGCCTAGTAAATGATTATGCTGTTGACTCCAACCTTCCGGTACCGCCAGCTTTGCTATTAAGGGGACAATGTACGTGAAATTCGTTGAAATTTGACATTTTCCGATTTCTACTCCATAGTGTACTTGCCACATTCCTGAACATTTTGGTGTACAACACATTAAAATCAGACAATTGTGAGACCTTCAAATAATATTTTGAATGTTGACGCGTAACTATCAAATTTCGTGGTTACCAATACACTGTCACAGTTGAGCAGTCATATCTTGGGTACTACACAATCTAGAAGGCTGCGAATTGCTTCGTTTTGTGCCTACTGCTACGTCTCAGAAGTTGGCATTACGAGTAAACAAATCAGTTCTTTGTTTCTGATACTGGTTTTCGTTGAAAATAGTGAGATTAACGGCTGGAAGACTAACGAACAAAGTAATCGATGAATTACAGGAATATTATGGGAAGGCCATTAGAGATAACTGTGATAATGTAGAGAAGATGAAAAGAGCTGTGTGGAGCACTTTCTTTCATCGAATGTCAACTGATGAAAAGCCATGTCATGCTTTGTGTCCAGCTGCACCAAACACTTGGTGTAAATACAGACGAGCTGAATTTTCTACCACTCTGAATGAATTTGCACATAAACATTCTCATCTTTTGGCAGTAAAGGAGACAATCAAACCTATTTACAGAGATTAGGCATATCCTGAGCTACTATGGAAGTGAAAGTTCTTGGCAGATTAAAACTGTGTGACGGACCGAGACACGAACTCGGGACCTTTGCCTTTCACGGGCAAGTGCTCCACCATCTGAGCTCCCAAGCAGGACTCATGCCCCGTCCTCACAGCTGTACTTCTGCCAATACCTCGTCTCCTACCTTCCAAACTTTACAGAAGGTCTCCTGCGAACCTTGCAGAACTAGCACTCGTGAAAGAAAGTTTCATGTCAGCGCACACTCCGCTGCAGAGTTAAAATCTCACTCTGAAAACAACCCCCAGGCCGTGGCTAAGCCACGTCTCCGCAATATCCTTTCTTTCAGGAGTACTAGTTCTGCAAGGTTCGCAGGAGAGCTTCTGTAAACTTTGGAAGGTAGGAGACGAGGTACTGGCATAAGTACTGCTGTGAGGACGGAGCGTGAGTCGTGCTTGGGTAGCTCAGATGGTAGAGCACTTTTTCCGCGAAAGACAAAGGTCCCGAGTTCGAGTCTCGGTCAGGCACACAGTTTTGATCTGGGAGTTAGTTCCATATCAGCGCGCATTCCGCGGCAGAGTGAAAATCTCATTCTCGATACTAAAGAAGTGTTTACATGGGAAGACCCAGAATGTGAATCAGTCCTTCAATAATGTTGTGTGATGTCGTGTGCCTAAAAATGTATTTGTTGGTCTTATGACTCTGAAGTCAGCAGTGTCTGACGCTGTAATAACTTTTTGTGGTGGGAACAATGAAAGACTGAAGGTTCTGGAAAAGTTTGGGGTAAGATTTACACAGAACACAGCTGAAGGACTGAGGGAACTGGATGAGCTTCGTGTACATGAAGCAGAGTTAGCTGCTCAGCAAAGGACAAAAGAAGCAAGAAAGAAAAGGAGGAGACAAGCACTGGGCTGTTGTGACACTGAAGATGACACAGACTATGGGCCAGGGCAATTATAGTGCATAAAAGACGCAAAAATGTAAGTCTGTATGAGAATTTGTAATTAAAAAGTTTTAAACCTCATTACCTAAGAACTTTTTTTTTTTGCAATAAATGACCCGTTTTCTAACAAAAGTACTGATGGTAGAGACACGAAATTTTCACAGCGTATCAAGTGTGAGATTCAATACATATGGAACTAGAATAATTAAAATATTCAGAGTTGTTTTGTTCATTTATTTACAAAATTCTGTCAAAAAATAAGTGTTTGGAAAAAAAAGATAACATGCCCCACAATACAGTTTTAGTAATCATTCTAGTTCAATGTATCTATAAAGGTGTATTCAAAAATTGTAAGTTGGTGTCTTAAAAATTTCCCAAGATAATGGGTCACAAAATTTGATAATTTCATATTGGCGGCATAGGACATACAATGTCCCCTTAAGATAATATAACATTAATAATTACAAATATTTTCATTTTAGTCCTAACATTCTCTTTCCCCCAGCTACAGAAATATCGTCATTACTTCCAGATGACACACTGACAAAACATGAGCCGGCAGAAGACAACAGACACCTTCTGGAACATCTGCATGTGATAGTAAGTAAGGTATTTTATTAAAATAAAGAACATTCTCTAATTATTTTGTAAGGATGAGCCCACAGCCGTTGGAATTACTGTCCTCAATATAATCCAGTATATATATAGGGGGTTACAAAAAGGTACGGCCAAATTTTCAGGAAACATTCCTCACATACAAATAAAGAAAATATGTTAAGTGGACATGCGTCCGGAAACGCTTAATTTCCATGTTAGAGCTCATTTTAGTTTCGTCAGTATGTACTGTACTTCCTCGATCCACCGCCAGTTGGCCCAATTGAAGGAAGGTAATGTTGACTTCGGTGCTTGTGCTGACATGCGACTCATTGCTCTACAGCACAAGCATCAAGCACATCAGTACGTAGCATCAACAGGTTAGTGTTCATCACGAACGTGGTTTTGCAGTCAGTGCAATGTTTACAAATGCGGAGTTGGCAGATGCCCATTTGATGTATGGATTAGCACGGGGCAACAGCCGTGACGCGGTACGTTTGTATCGAGACAGATTTCCAGAACGAAGGTGTCCCGATGGGAAGACGTTAGAAGCAATTGATCGGCGTCTTAGGGAGCACGGAACATTCCAGCCTATGAGTCGAGACTGAGGAAGACCTAGAACGACGAGGACACCTGCAATGGACGAGGCATTTCTTCGTGCAGTTGACGGTAACCCTAATGTCAGCGTCAGAGATGTTGGTGCTGTACAAGGTAACGTTGACCACGTCACTGTATGGAGAGTGCTACGGGAGAACCAGTTGTTTCCGTACCATGTACAGCGTGTCCAGGTACTATCAGCAGCTGATTGGCCTCCACGGGTACACTTCTGCGAATGGTTCATCCAACAATGTGTCAATATTCATTTCAGTGCAAATGTTCTCTTTACGGATGAGGCTTCATTCCAACGTGATCAAATTGTAAATTTTCACAATCAACATGTGTGGGCTGACGAGTATCCGCACGCAATTGTGCAATCACGTCATCAACACAGATTTTTTGTGAAAGTTTGGGCAGGCATTGTTGGTGATGTCTTGATTGGGCCCCATGTTCTTCCACCTATGCTCAATGGAGCACGTTATCATGATTTCATACGAGATACTCTACCTGTGCAGCTAGAACATGTGCCTTTACAAGTACGACACAACATGTGGTTCATGCACGATGCTCCTGCACATTTCAGTCGAAGTGTTCGTACGCTTCTCAACAACAGATTCGGTGACCGATGGATTGGTAGAGGCGGACCAATTCCATGGCCTCCACGCTCTCCTGACCTCAACCCTCTTGACTTTCATTTATGGGGGCATTTGAAAGCCCTTGTCTACGCAACCCCGGTACCAAATGTAGAGACTCTTCGTGCTCGTATTGTGTATTGTGGACGGCTGTGATACAATACGCCATTCTCCAGGGCTGCATCAGCGCATCAGGGATTCCATGCGACGGATGGTGGATGAATGTATCCTCGCTAACGGAGGACATTTTGAACATTTCCTGTAACAAAGTGTTTGAGGTCACGCTGGTACGTTCTGTTGGTGTGTTTTTCCATTCTATGAGTAATGTGATTTGAAGAGAAGTAACAAAATGAGTTCTAACGTGGAAAGTGAGCGTTTCCGGACACATGTCCACATAACATACCTTTTTGTAACACCCTATATATATATATATATATATATATATATATATATATATATATATATATATATATATATGTGTGTGTGTGTGTGTGTGTGTGTGTATAATGTAACTATATTTACCTGTCATTCGACTTAAGAAAATGAACTCTTTCACGATGGTGGAAGTTCACCGAAAGATGTGTCAGTCGATAATTAGAAAGTTGCGTTTTCCCAAAGCAGAATCATTTTTCATACCCCCCTTTCTTTGAGCAAAAAGTAAAAGGAAATCAATAAAAATAATACACACTACAATCAAAACTCCGGTCTCGTGAACTGAAAAACGGCCTGGAGAGCAGTGTGCTGACCACAAGCACCTCCAAATCCGTCTCCAGTGACGCCTTTGGGTTGAAGATGACATGGCGGCTGGTCGGTACCATTGGGCCGTCGTGGCCTGTTCGGGCGGAGTTTAGTTTAATTTTGGGATCAAAACTGCGAGTATGTAAATGAAACGATTAACGCGGAGACGCATGGGGTTCATGTGAATAGATTATGGTTCCCTCAAATGGGCAGCACTCTTATAAACGTAGAAAACATCTCTTAAGGCGTTGAAAAATTCGTTTCAAGAGGTGAGAGACTGTGACCAAGACACATGAATGACACGCCTATAGAGTCCCAGAATGCTAGCGAAGCATTACGTCGTAGTACAATAGTGTCACAATGGATTCGCGTACACATTCCCGGTCCCCCATGCAAAGTTAAGTTTTCCATGGTTTCGGTTAAGGGCACCTGTCGGTTCTGCCATTCCTGTAGAACGATTTAAAGGCACATAAGGTGTAATGCGGTCGTGATCTGCGATAATAGCCGCCAGTGTTAGTGCGGAAGAAAGCGAGAGGTGAAAGCAGATCTGCAAACTTATGTGGACAACAGCAGAAACGAATAAGCTTTTTCTGAAGGTCCCAAAATACATTGTTTCTTTCATCTCAGCATATGCCTGGCTTGGTCGCCAGCCAAGGCTGTTGAGAACAGTAACCTTTCTTGTATTTCCGAACAGCAATTGGGAAACCGCTGTTCTTTTACGGCCTGAGCTACTTAACAATTAGTTACTTGAACGTATATTATTAAACGTTTATCAATGTATAACAGAAATGTCTGTTTTCTCTTTCTGACATGACACGTGCACCAGTTCATGAATATGCGGTCCGTGGATATCAACAAATCAGTCGATGGCCGGGAGAATTTTTTAGTCACTTTGTCAAGAAAATCAATGCATATTATTATATTGAAATGAATTTTAATTTTATAACTCAATTAGCAGCTCTCAAGGACTTCTGTATGAGTTTCTGTCAAATGCTAATCATGTGTGGATTGAGGCAATATTGAATCTAAACACTAATGTTATTAAGCTCTTGCACGTTAATTTGATTGTACAGAGTTATATATCAATTAAGAACATTTTGGACTTAAAGTGTTGGTTTATATAGTAAGCATTCGCTAAATTAGTCAATATTGCAATTCATGTTAATCTGCAGCTTCTAGAAACAAAAAAAAGAAAGGTTTGAAATACATTTATTCAAAAAAATATAGCAAATAATAGGTGAACTAATAATATCTCTGCTCGAAGACATTGCTTGACAAGCAAATGTTTGAAATGTATTAATATTAAGTCAGAAAATATCACAAGTAGTTCTACCTCTGGCATAGGAATGTGCTGAGTTTTACAATTACGTTTGATTAAGAGGAACCTCTTTGGTCATAAGACAAACTTACACAAAATCTTGATTTATTTATTATTTATTTTTTTATGAGCAATACAATGAATCTGCTTCAAAATAAGCGTTGCTAGAAATATAATCATTCAAATATACGAATTATAAAGAGAAAACGACATATTTACGAAGTTTGTGGCGCTGGTTTCTGGTGATACGATCCTGTACACCGAATGCAAGTGGCCTTACCCATCACAACGTAAAGGAAGCTACTATGGAATTTAGAAACAACATTACCACGTGGTGACTGTGGCAGGAATTGAACGTGCAATATTATTGTCAAACTGCACTGTTGCTGCTAAATTCTGGTAAAAGTCGTCGTATATGTTACTTAAGCTTTCCGTAGGTTGGTGATGATACAGATCAAGAATAATGAAATTCATTTCTGGAATTTGATTTGCGTTCTTCATTTCTGGTTGATGAGCTACCGGTTACGATCTTCCATTTTGATAGTTGCATCGAATGATTTGCCTTAAGGCATCGTGTTCTGTTGCAGCAACTACCCAACTGCGACAACTGCACCCGTTATCCTACATAATTAGAGCTACACATGAACCCAACCAAAATTAACTTTCCCAGGAGTACGTCGTTATCCAGAGACAACACCATTTATCTCAATAAGGGCTGGACAATTGTTATCAGTATGGTAAGTACTGATAACAAATGTCTAGCCAATACAGAGGTAAATGGTACGGTGTCTTGTTGACAACGTACTCCTGACAAGTAGAATGTACTAGAGGGAGCTGTAGAGGAAGACAGTAATTGGAATATATCCAGAAAATAATTGAGGACCCAGGCTGCAAGTGGTACTCTGAGATGAAGAGGTTGGAACAGGAGAGGATTTCGTGTCGGACCTGTCAAAAGACTGATGACTTAAAAAACAAAACAAAATATAAGTACCTACTTGCAGTTATCGATCTGAATTTTGTGCCAATACTTTAAACAAAAACTTCAATGTTCAGTTGTGAGGCAACTTACGCATAATGGTCAGCGGCAGTGGAGGACTCTCAGTGTCTCCAACTGCATTGGATGAGACGCAGGAGTAATTGCCTGCCATTGTGCGGTTGATGGCGTTCAGACGCAGAGTGAACGACTGGATGAGCGGTCCCCTAGAATGAATTTCCTCTAGCAGGCGACCCTGCAAAAGGAAACGAGCAGCACACCGTTACGTTAGATTCAGCTTAATGTACTTCTGGGCGTTCGGACAAAACAATACATTTTAGAGTCCTTCTCAGCTGCCGTTATCGATTGAAAGTGTCAGTTGTGTTACTGAATAGCGCCGTTCTCTCCACCTCCATGCCTTCAGCTTTAACTCTTATAGGTCAGCAGCATTCAACCCACTCAAGAGAGCTTAGATTTTCAAAAAGTATCACTATGTTACGTGAACATTACAGCGGGGAGTATTAATATTTACGAACGATGAGGGGTCAGACAATATTGGAACTTTTGTATAGATTTCCCTATACCGTTACCACGGAGTTCGTAGTTCATGACTGGTCACCGTGAGCGAGACAGTGCCTGGACAAATGACTTACTCGCTAACTAGGATCGCACTCATTCCTCGGTATTTTGTGTGGCTTTAAACCAGCTGCTCCCTGCAGCTACCTGGATGTCTTCATTCTATTTAGGTCTCTATTTTCATGGCAAAGAAAAAAAGATTTGGCTCCTGGATCACATCTTAAATACTTCTGTATTGAATGTACCCCATTAAAACACAACCAACATCTGATGATTCACATAATGGAAAAGACGTAGTGTCTATCAGGATGTCTTCATTCTATTTGTGTCTGTAGTTCCGTATTAAAACAATGATCGGAGATACAAGTTGTAATGGTACTTGAATTACGTAACCATTATGGTACCTCACCTGAACCTCTCGATACCAGTAATATTCTACTGTATTTCTGTTAACTACTTAACATATTTCTGAGACAACATTCAGATTTGATTTCATTTTTGATACATCGATATGTTTATATTGCAATGATATTATTCTTATGTGTATTCTTTCTTTTGCCACTATGATCTTTGACGTACTTGTAACTCTGATTTTTGTGCGCGTAAGCGATTATTAGTTGGTTGTTGAGTTGTTAGAGAGAGTCAGACCTTGAAAAAGTCAAGTGTTGGACGTCATGTTGGAAAGACGCATAACGTAGTCCGCTTATAAAATGTGAACTTTAACAGTGACTGTGAGAGAGATGTTTTCAAGTATGTTTTGTATTGTGAAGTGATGTTTTGTGTTTACGTGATATTGCAATAAAAGCAATTAAAAGGAAGTGTGACTTAATTTCGGAGTGCTGTTTTTTTTCCACATCACTATTGTGGTAACTTTGAAAGGTTTAATCTCCAAGAATGATTTGTGAAGCGCATCTACAAAACTTTTGAATATAGCAGAATAAAACCTAGGCCTCTTTGCATCCTAGCTTGGAATCATAACGACCTAGATTTTCGACAACTGAGCCGTGATTTTACGACCAAACCAGCGTGGGAAACACGAAAAGATGAGTGCATATTTTTTTGGTTATTACATGAAATGGCTTTATTAACTGTGCTCTAATGACACCTGCCACATAATATGACTGTTGTTGCCCGAAAATGCAGTATTTAGCAGCGTGAGCAACACCACTATCATTATTAACTGCTGACCTTTGTCGTGGTAGGGTTGTTAGAAAGTGGAACTTACTTTAAATGTTACTATACTGAATGTACGCAAGTAAAAGACGGCCAACATCTGATGATACACACAATGGAAATCAGGCAGTGTGTATATTTGCGCTGCATCGACCAAGAGGAAACGTTCACAGATACTGTCAAGCACGTAGTCTGCACAGACAAATTAACCACGGAAGTCTATACAGCACGACATAATCTAATAGGCATATAGAACCACCACGAATTCACTAACGTTCCACAGTAGTGCTTTCATTCAGTACCATTTGAAGTTTATTTGCGTCTCCGTGAAACTGAAATAAAGTTTTGGACATTAGAGAGAAATAGTTTGTGTCCTAAGACGTGTCTTTATTTTTATACCACAGCTAAAGTAAGTGAACATTGATATGAGCACAATATGTGAGTTAACAGTTATAACATTCACGATTAATTTGTAACTTTTCAATATACTCTTTATCTTTGTTCGTAAGTTTTCCCCACCTTGACACATGGTCATTCATACACCTACAGTCATGCTCCATCACCCACTGACGCAAAGAACACTTCAAAGACTGCACTTGTTCAAAACGATGTCCCCGATGACTTTCTTTGAGTGGGCCGAACTGATGGGTCTGATGAATGATATGATGAACACGTTGGATGTTGTGTGAGGTGATTGCAGTCACTGGCTGACCGCTGCGTGTTTCATCAGCCAACGGTGTTTCTGCTTCAGCTTCGCTACTGCAACGAATCAATTGTCTAACGGTGCTAACGGCCACTGTAGCATATCTGTATACATTCTTCAGCTAACCTAGGGTGCAATTGGGTGTTTCACCTTCTGCAGTACGGACTGAAATCACAGAAAGCTGTTTTACTCGTCCGTCAGTGAGGGCTACTTCGTAAACTTACATAGTGCTGCAAACGTTTTCCTTCAGAACGCTATTACTGTAACAAGCTGTAGGAGGAGGTTTGCGGAAGCCCGTCAACTACATTTCCAACTTAATGATGAGGGAAAATGGTAGCAGAGTTTCGTATCTACTTTCCTTCTGGTACACAGTATGTTCAGGGTCGTCAGAAACTGTCTGAAATGCTTGTAAGGGTATCGCACGCTAGGTTGTGTTGAGAAATAACTGTTCACAAAAAAAGTCGATACGTTGCCGCGTTTTTGAGTTAATTAGCATTAAAGTTAGCCAATCAGGGCGCGACCAACGGTGAAACCAAACGTGTTCTTCGTTTTGTTTCCTAAAACCGAACAAGAGAGCGATATAAAAACTGAACACCGACTGTAGTAAGGATCGAACCCAAGCCCAGTGCTGAGCGGTCACGTGCGCCATCATGTACGCTATGAGAACAGCTGACACTGTTTCTGGCGGGTCGCTTCAATTTGCGCGTGCAGCGGTCTGATTGGGTAATTTCAGTACTAATTAAGTCGGAAACGGCGCTACGTAGTGAATTTTTTTCTTAAAATTCTCGCCACAACCTACGCCGTGCAGACGGTTTCTGGCCACCCTGTACAAACGTACACCCTGTAAACTCTTCGGTCGCCCGTATACAGGTGTGGGGGATGTCAGGGAGAGCAGCAGCAGTAAACTCTTGTCAGCATTTGCGAGGAGCCACCCAGCTTCATCGGTACACACAAGAACACATGCGCGCACGCACACACACACACACACACACACACACACACACACACACACACACACACATACTCACACAACTACATTCATATATTTAGCGCTACCAAGCTCTACCAGTCACAGCTTTTAAAAGCAAAACATCCAAACAGTACGCTCTTCCTAGAACCGGCCATCTTTTTCCCTGTACCCCCAACGTGATTCCAGGAACGACTGTTGTAGGTACTATTCGATATTGGCACAGACTTTGTGTGGACCCTGAAGCTGAGTACCACAACGCTATTTCTACGTCAAGATTTTTTGTGCCATACACACATCAAGAAAAAGTTTTGCATCACCTCGGTTCCCAGAACTCCTGAAAACAGACGTTGACTGTGGATATTGCTTCACAGACATAGTCCATTTGACTGTTCAGAGATGTCACTAAACCCGACCAGACATGTAAACGACTATGGATGAGCAACGCATATTGGACGGAGGGGGTGCGACAGCCAATCAGTTCCAGTCATTCCACCAGGAAAGAGGTACACGGCTCGTGTTGTCTGTAGGTCAACCATGGCTAGACGGTGAATAACGCTGTTCGATTACGTTCACATTGTTACTTTGTGCCAGGAAGGGCTTTCAACAAGGGAAGTGTCCAGGAGTCTCGGAGTGAACCAAAGCGATGATATTCGGACATGGACGAGATACAGAGAAACAGGAACTGTCTGGCATAACTCGCTCAGACCGCCCCAGGGCTACTACTGTAGTGGAAGACCGCTAAATACGGATTATGGCTCCGAGGAACCGCGACAGCTACGCCACCTTGTTGAATAATGCATTCGTACAGCCACAGGATGTCGTGTTACGTCTCAAACTGTGCTCAATAGGCTTCATGATGCGCAACTTCACTCCCGAAGTCCATGGTGAGGTCCATCTTTGCAACCACAATAACATGTAGCGCGCTACAAATGGTCCAAACAACAGACCGAATGGACCACTCAGGATTGGCACCACGTTCTCTTCACCGATGGGTGTCGCATATGCCTTAAACTAGATAATCGTCGGAGACGTGTTTGGAGGCCACCCGATCAGGCTGAACGCCGCAGACACACTGTCTGGCGAGTGCAGCAACGTGGAGCTTCCCTGATGTTTTAGAGTGGCATTGTGTTATACCGATGTACGCCGCTGGTGGTCATGTAAGGCACCGTAACGGCTGTACAATATGTGAATGCCATCCTCTGACCGATAGTGCAACCATATCGGCAGCCAATTGGCGAGGCATTCCTGGACAACAATTCGCACCACCGTCGTGCACATCTTGTAAATGACTTCTTTCGGGATAACGCCATCGCTCGACTAGAGTGGCCAGCATGTTCTCCAGACACGAACTCTATCGAACATGCCTGGGATAGATTGAAAAGGGCTGTTTACGGACGACGTGACCCACCAACGACTCGGAGGAATCAACGACAAATCGCGCTTGAGGAGTGGGACAAACTGGACCAACAGTGACTCAATGAACTTGTGGATAGTATGCCACGAATAATACAGGCATGTATCAATGCAAGAGAACGTGCCTACTGGGTATTGGAGGTACCGGTGTGTACAAACAATCTGAAGGTCTCGCTGTATGATGGTACAACATGCAATTTGTGGTTTTCAGGAGTGATAAAAAGGGCAGAAATGATGTTTATTTGATCTCTACACCAATTTTCGGTACAGGTTCCGAAACTCTCGGAACCGATGTGATGCAAAACAGTTTTGATGTGTGTAGTTCTCTTATAATACCAGAACATATTATTGGCACTTCTCGTGTAATCTACAATATAAGTACACTTGGTGACGACTGTGGTTCCATCACTGTACGCCGCGCAGGGTAGTTGCGTGGTCTTTGGCGCCTTGCCACGGTTCGCGCGGCTATCGCAGTCGAATATTCGAGTCCACTCTCGGTCATGGGTGTGTGTTGTCCTTAGCGTAAGCTAATCTATGTTAGATTAAGTAGTGTGTAAGCAGTAGTGTAAAAAAAAAAAAAAAAAAAAAAAAAACGCTCGAAGTAAATCGGTCAAGTAGTGTGTAAGCCTAGGGACCGATGACCTCATCAGTTTGGTCCCTTACGAACTTCCAACTACTTCCCAAATTTTCCGTTACTGTACCATGTACAGGCCATCTGAGGGCCAATACACACTTATTATATCATCTACTCACAGGTAGTCTTTTAGAGCCTGATAAAAACAAAACAGCCAGTGACTGTTGTTAGGTTTTTGTATCCGCACATGCCGAGTTACGCTAGTTACAATACTATGTTCTTTAACTTATCTTTCCGGTTATTTGCATATCTAGTGAGTGGCATGGTTATCCTTTGTCCAACAGTCGTTCACTGTGCGGCGGCACTGTTACACCTATTGGCGAGAGAGTTGTGACGTCAAGCAGTACATTTCAGTACGTGTCTGTTACACTGACAAGATAGAGTTCTGTGTAGAGTGAAATGAAGAAATTGATTACATATGAAGTGAAATTTATAAATATGTGCTGAGTTTCTACATGTATATGTTGAATAAAATCAGAGGGCACCATTTCTGAAGGTGACGCTACATTCAGAGAAAAGAAAGTGCCTTTCGTTTTTGATCCTGAGGTCGAAATGTCACAATAATAAATAGTAAATAGGGTCACGTGTTTTAGCTCTGAAAGAGAAGGCATCAGTATAGTGCCACTCACCTTGTAATGTATAGGCGGGTATCATTATACTGGGCTGAATCAAGGAGAGGACTACGAGGTGTGTAAAAACATCTTCGCAGAGATACATACCGATCACAACCAGCAGTTTTATTCTACAGCGGCGATTCGAAATTCAATAGGAACTACGTTAAATAATTGTGGAACTTCACTACTGCAAACTCATTTCCACATTGAACTGAGTCCATAGAGTAGAAAATATTACCTAATTCTGGAAAAGTTGAACATTTTAATTTCGCGTCCATCTCTTCAGTGCGCAATGTGTTTTATGAACTTCTGATGATCCAATAACATCTTTATTTGAAAACCTAAGTCAGCAAACACAGGACGACAATTAACAAGTAAAGAGCAGCACTCATCCAAGAAAACCTACTCATAAGGGATGCAGTGCTGAGACTCACGAAATCAAAAACTGTTTCAGCGAACTTATACTGTTGTATCAAAAGTAAAAACTCATTTTCAGTATACCAAAAGAAGATGTACACAAGCTCACGATAGAAACGTATCCTGCTAATACTTAGACTACATATGAGGAAACCAGGAGTTCCATAGCTAAGCTGCTATCTGGCATTGAACAACACTAAGCTATACCTGTTACCAAGGTCAATGAAGTACACATAGTTGCTAAGGCGAAGCGTATTCTTAATTCAGCGATAGACAAAAAAACTTATTGAAATCAGGAACGACACTGGGGTCTTCACCTCTACCTAACGGTAAGGCGTAACATTTGTGGTGGAAGCTGGTCGAAACATGATGCTGCCCTTGCGCAAAAAATCAATTCTTAAGGATTGTTCACAGCCGAGAAATGCAGCATAAGTCTGCCTCCAATTAATTCAGAGACACGAGTTCTAGTCGAAATGTGGTGAAACGTTGTCGATTGTGAGTTCGGTTCCTGTTGTTATTGTTCCGTAGGAGTAAGCTTGAGTATGGTTTGGGCTAAGGTTCGTATGAACTTAGGGCACGATTTAACGATCATTTTACTAAGCATATAAACTTCAATTAACAAAGCAATAAACCGCTTACAATGAAACAAATGTAGGGGCGAAAGGACTTTAAACAAAGCCTAAATAATCAATCACACAACTATCCTTTCAACAGTAACAGAACAAATTCAACCTTTCCCTATTATGGTCAACTGAACAACGACATTGATTCCGAAGATGAAGGAACCACTTCGTGGCATTCGCTTCAGAACTGTTCCAGAGATTCGACAGGCAGCAGATGGCTCCATTCGCTTCATCAACAGAACAGGCTCCGAAAAATGTATACTACGCCTTCCACATCGCTGGTAACGGGTTCTACACAACGCCGGTAACTACTTTGAAGGACAGTAACAGGTGCAAACGTGTAACTCTTTTGTATCGGTTGTGAATAAATAGTTGCCTCTATTTAAGTTCCAAACCTCGTATTTTCCACAGCAACATTTAGATGAATTAAAAGAATTAGTGCATGAAAGTTATGGGCAGTATGGAGCAAAGATGTGCACTACGAAGTTACAAGAGGTGGTGATATTTGAGGACATGTTGAGGCAGGTGCAGAAACGGTTCCAAGCTTGTCACCAATGCCAAAAATTGTTGGCTTCCCATGATCCTATTTATGAATTATGACAGTGTTCAGGTAGATACAGATAGAGAAATGTGATAGATTTGTTTGGACCAGTCCCAGTATCCAAGGGAAATCTTTGTAGTGTTAAAGTTATTTTCAATGCACGTAAAGTTGTACCCAATTACTGGAGTAAACGCACAAGTCTTGATAAAGAAGTTAGAGGAGGACTATTTTGTGCAAGTGAGGAAGCCAGGCACATTACTATCAGACAATGAGTTTATACCCCACAAGTTTGAGGAAATGTGGAAACGCCGTGGAATGAGACATATTAAGATCTGGCCATAATTTCCACAGGGCAATACCAGTGAAACACTGACGAAAGAGTTGAACCGCCTGTGTAGGACATACTGTTACAGAGAAAACATTGTTTGCGCCAACTTCATTGTAAGTTTGGTGGAAATAACTAACAATTTTTTGGTATTAACCAACGGGCTTTGCACCAAGCGAAATAGTTTTTCGAAGTAAACCAATGAACGTCAATGAGAGAAGAGTAGTCTTTACGGCGAGTCATGTTCTCGTGAATGGTGAATTAGAGAGGTTGGCCAGAGATAGGAAGTTGCGACGGGCAGCTGAAACGAAGAAAAGAGATGGTGCAAGAACCAGACCGAAATGTTTATACGTGGGGATACGGTACTAGTGAAAACGAAAGAGACATTGGGAAAAGTGACTAACGAATTCGGAAAGTTTTTAGTAGGGTATCATGACCCATTTTTGGTAGAGAGTACTCCAAATATCATTTCCTATCGACTCATCTATCTCGGATCAAAGACAGCGTTTGAACTAACGAATATACTAGGTTTATGGAAAATGATGATGATGATGTTTGGTTTGTGGTGCGCTCGTCTGCGCGGTTATCAGCACCCGTACAATTTCCCAACCTTTGCTCAGTCCAGTTTCGCCACTTTCCTGGATGATGATGAAATGATGAGGACAACACTAACACCCAGTCATCTCGAGGCAATTTATGGAAGAGTACATGTGTGGAACAGTAATAGCAACGTTTAGGGAGTCCTTCTTTTTTTTAAGAAACAGATTGCAGTTGTGTGCACCTCGGACGTCTGAATATGTTCTTCTTTTCTATACGTCAATCTCTTCGTGGTACTTTGGTCTATCGGACGTTCTTCCAGAAATTAGTGAGGTCAGGAGGTGAAGCGTAAAGAGGCAAATGATGGCAAATGAAAGGAAACGCATGGTAAATAAACTGGTTCTTAAGGTTACGTTTCTCTGTATTAGTGTATAAGACAGAAATATTTTACAGCGTAAGTGTTGAGCTTAAGCTCTAGATTAGGAAATATGAAGAGATCAGGCAATGGTGCTGTTGTGTCGTGGACTGAGGCTCCAAGAGTGGCAGTGATACGTTAAAATAGGCATATGGCTATGGTAAGTAAATTAAGTTTAGTAATATTGAATGAAACAGAAGTTCAGAAGGGTGTAAGAGTGTGATAAGCAGATACAGGAAGTATATAAGCATATAGCACGCCAGCACAAGAGTGTAATATATAAAGTAAGTGAGAGGATAAAGAAACATTTATAGAAGCTTACGATGAGCTGCAGATGAGAGCTAGACCTGAAATGGGAAAGTACGTGACCTCTCAGTTGGATTAAAAAAAAAAAAATCCTGCTGTAACAAAGGTGAAAATTGCAGTGGCAGGACACGATCTGTAAAACATGTAACATCAACATGATATGTGCCTAATGACTAAAAAATAAGGATGAAGACAGTCATAAGGGGGAACGACAGGGTGACGAACGAAAACATTACACAAACTCAGGACTTTTTATCTCCGTACTGGAATGTAGTAGGCAAATGAGATTTCCTGTTATGAACGAAGCATACCTAGAAACATTTATTAGTATTTTTATTGAAAAATGTTAACGTCTTCACTGTGTATTTTGGATTTTCCCGAAGCAGCTCTGAAAGGAGGTAAACAGACGGTTGTCGGTGTAGCTCCTGTCGTGATTATCTGAAACATAAAAGTAACATATCGCCCCGATCCTTACAGATGTAATTTTAGTTCATCGTAGGGATTTGCAGGAAGAGATAGGCCGAATGTAGGTATTGGGGTTGATTGAAGGAACAGGTAGTAAATACATCAATTTGTTCCCAGAATGAGATTTTCACTCTGCAGTGGAGTGTGCGCTGATATGAAACTTCCTGGCAGATTAAAACTGTGTGCCGGGCCGAGACTTGAACTCGGGACCTTTGCCTTTCGCGGGCAAGTGCTTTTACCAACTGAGCTACCCAAGCACGACTCACGCCCCGTCCTCACAGCCTTACTTCTGCCAGTACCTCGTGTCCTACCTTCCAAACTTTACAGAAGCTCTCCTTGGGTAGCTCAGTTGGTAGAGCACTTGCCCGCGAAAGGCAAAGGTCCCGAGTTCAAGTCTCGGCCCGGCACACAGTTTTAATCTGCCAGGAAGTTTCATCAATTTGTTATTTGTAGTCCCAAAAAATGATGGTAGTGTAATAGTTCCAGCCATCCAGTAGGAGTAGCGTGTTGTATTTGAGAGGGCAGGCCATGAAAAATGTTACATTACCTACCTCGTGCTGTCCGTCATTTCGTCTGGTAATCATCCTACACATCAAGGTGTTGAGGTCCTTTTACTTGGCTCTGCCCAGAACGGTCTGTTCGTATCACTCAAGGAAATTCACTCTACCGTCTGTCGTTGCCTAGCACCCATCAGCTGTCCGCCCAGTCGTCCCTCTGGCAGCACAAGTGCAACAGAACACTGTGAGTAAAACGTGAGATCAAGGGCACCAGTACAATATCTGGAAGGGGGGCGGGGAGGCTGGGCGGGTTAGACGTCGGGTATGGAATATTTTTAATGTTTTGGAAGATGAATGGCGACTTACATGAAGCCATAAAAAAGTTCCCGTTACGACCCCGTTAAAATCATACATAACACTGGCATTTTAATAATTTCCTTGAAATAAAAACTCCAGATTACAGTATACTTTTTTCTGTGGAGAAGATGGGTTGGGAGGCGGTGCGACCTCCGGTTGCCTTCATCCATGGATGCCCTAGCATCAGGTTACTTTTGGCTCTGAAGGAACAATATGTGTAACACGATATGAAGCAGAGAGTGTTCGATGTTGTATAAACTGAGTTTATAATGTCCAAAGGAAATAAAACAGTTCTATTTTATAATTCAAATGAGAATTTAATATTTTCAATCTCTTCTTGCATATTTAATGTAATCTGGAAGTGGTATCCGTTGTGGGATAGAGCACAGATATAAGCTGAATTCAGCACCACCTTCACGTCTGAGCAGCTTGATGTCATCTGCGGGCCGGCAGCAGTGGCCGAGCGGCTCTGGGCGCGTCAGTCTGGAACCGCGCGACCGCTACGGTCGCAGGTTCGAATGGTGTATTCAGAAAAACTAGACTCTTTCCTTGACACTTTTATATGTAAAAATTCGTTTTTCCCAGCAAATAATAAAAACAAAACCTATCGAGAGGATCAAAGCAACGTCGTTAATGGTTTAATACAAAAAACAAAGTCATTAAGTCCATACATCCTAGTAAAGTTAATCCGCTGTTCGCTTGTATTTGTAAACATAAGATAGTGATGCTTAATTGTGTTACTGAGGTAAACTCCCGAAAATACATCTGTTGCTGAATTTAAAAAACTAATTGTGGCATCTATTAGATCTGTGGTATACTATGAAACTAATAGCGCAGTCTATTGATTATTTAGTGTACTGTGCCACTGTAATTAAATATCTATACGACTAAGGTCTGCAACGACTTTAGATAAAACTCTACATTAGCATATTTCTCCTTGAGTGTTCCTTTTTTGACATAATAAAGAATATACGCTGCCCCAAGCCAAGTTCAGTTTTTCCGGTGAAAACCCCACGGAAATACTTCTACTAATTTTGGAGATTATTGCGTTCAAAGAGACAGAGACAACGATTTCAGACGAAACTTGAAATTGGGATATATTTTCTTTCCTTGAACCAATTTTGATGAAGACATGACGAGACTGGTTTGTCAAACGTCCCTAAGCGACCATATACACATACCCGTTTTATGTTGTATACTCGTAATCTGTCTGAATCGAAAAGCAAGGCCTGTGAATTCTGCCATTTTAGGTTGTGTTCTCCCAATTGTCAGACAGTGATGAGATGTGCCACCTACAGGTTTTACGGGATGGATCAACAACGGCAGAATTCTGGGAGATTTCCCACTTGCAACACCCACACACACTGGTCGCACAAGTGAGCCGCTTTGGGTATTTCTTAATACAGATCACTTTTCTAAGCAGCCTTTCCAAGCAGCACGAGCCATGTTAGCTCCCAAGAGATTTCAACAAAAACCTATGGCTTGTCCTAAAAACGGACCGACTGAAGTGGCCGTGCGATTCTAGGCGCTGCAGTCTGGAACCGCGAGACCGCTACGGTCGCAGGTTCGAATCCTGCCTCGGGCATGGATGTGTGTGATGTCCTTAGGTTAGATAGGTTTAACTAGTTCTAAGTTCTAGGGGACTAATGACCTCAGCAGTTGAGTCCCATAGTGCTCAGAGCCATTTGAACCATTTGAACCTAGAAACGGAAACACAGAACAGAGTCACCCCTTTGTTTCTGTAAGCTGTGTGGGAAGCAAACTGCATTTGCACTACCAGATATAGTTCCTCCAATCATAAGGCAGTACACTGGCAACCTCTAGTTTGGTAACATAGAATACAAGAGCCGGAGGAGAGAATTCTGCGACCTTTCCCTGTGTAGCGGAAGAGGGAGGCAGATATTCAGTTGGCACTGTGGGAAACCTTGCTATTTCCTCCCCTCCTACGGTAATTTTAAGGAGTGTGTCAGAGAAGGGAGCTGCTGGTTGATTTTGGTGTGGGCACACGGTGGCGGTTCATATCTTAGCACTGGAGAGTCGCCGCTCGGTGTTCTGCTTCACCTTGGCAGTCGTTCAGCTGTTTTGGATTAAGTATCACGTTTAGCAATTGTAATACATAGCTCACTCACAATTGGCGAGTTTCTTTAGCAACTTCGAATTGCTTCTTAGCTTTAGGGATCATAAGTCGATGCCATCCAGTTCATGTCCCTTTTGTGTGTTTCCAAGATTCGGAAAATGATCAGCATCTCAATTTACAGTCTGGCAGAGAGCATTTGTGTGCCTTCTGAACGGATACAACGTTTATAATGCCGGATATTATTTCATTGGTGATTCATTTTATCCATATTGCTTTTTAGGTTACTTGATGAAAGTAAATCAATCAATCAATGAACAATACCGACTGAGAGCAAACGCATGGTTCAAATGGCTCTGAGCACTATGGGACTTAACATCTGAGGTCAGCAGTCCCCTAGAACTTAGAACTACTTAAACCTAACTAACCTAAGGACATCACACACATCCATGCCCGAGGCAGGATTCGAACCTGCGACCGTAGCGGTCGCGCGGTTCCTGACTGAAGCGCAAACAAATTAGTATTTTTAACACAACTTTTTCTCACTCCATCATTTCCTCCCATAACACTCTGGTGATGCGACCCTTTCAAACTGAAAATAAATATCATCAGAGATTCTTGTTCAATGAATTGCAGTGTCACTGTGATGGTGTTCCCAGTGTAATACAGGTGCCATTATGAGAAACGTATTCTTTTCTTTTAATCTGGAAAGTTGTCTGGAAAGTTCTTTTTAATTACAAAAATTGAATTAAATTTTATCTTGTGGATAGTGAAACTTAAGCAGCAACAGCACTTAGCACGGTGAATAATTATCAGTTTAACAGTTCCTTGCAGGACTGTGTTGGATTTTATCTGAGTACAGAATCGCTTGTTGGGTCGTTTGTGTGTTGAGTTCATGTATTTTCTAGGCAGCTTGTGCAAATGGTTGCTGAACCTCGACCGTCTAGCACATATATACAACATGCACAACAAGCGACGTAAATGTTTCATGGTGATCCTGCCAGGATATTTTCCATTGATTACTCGTTTTGAGATTCAGAAAGGCACAGTGAGATGCAGGAAAGAGTGCAGAAACAAGTATCAGGGACTACTTTGCGCTTAGTGCTTTCTTATTTATGAGTTGTTTTCGGTAGCAGAAGCTTTTTATTAATTATAGATGTTTTATGTATTTTCGTGGGTATTTTTAAAATGAAATTTATTCATGTGATGAATCAGTGTTCAGCATGCGAAAATCATTTCAGTTTTCTGTAGGCCTTTAGTTTATGACCCACATTGTTCGCCCCTTAATGCTTGAAGAGTGATCAAACATTTTCTTCTTCATTATTATTACTATTAATCATGCATCGCACTGATAGCGCTCGATCTAATGAAACGAAAAAAATCACGTGGCAAGTTGCTTTGGGAGAATCCGATTTTTTTGGACCGTCAATGGAGGAATTATCAGAAAAAGAAGTCATAACTGAAATGCGAAAAAACGTAATGGGTAGTGAAGATAATAGATGCGAGCACATAAATGGAAGCGAAAATAATGATGTGGCCATTAACAAGGGGAGTGAGAGGGTTGCATATTCAACATTTAGTAAGGCTGATTCGAAAGTGGTATGTTAACAATTATGTCAGGAAAAATATTAGCTGCTAATGGCTCACCATGTGCATCAGGATGGCGACAGAAACTAAGTATCCGTGACGCAGAGAGATCAACCTTCTGTGGGATTTACGTATCACGCGTCACAAAGTGGCCATGTTCCACATACAAGAAATGTTCAAAACAAATCATTCAGTTGCACCATGAACAACGAATGAAAAATGGCGCTCCACAACGATCACAAAGGTTCGCACCATCAAGATCAATGGCTAATTCCTTGGGAGCTACAAACCGTTCAGGACCTTCATCTGGGTATCCACTCTTAAAGAACGCACGTGGAATCATATTTGTGTAATGGGGTGATGAGAACTGATAGTATGTGGTGACATGAAATCGAATGCGAACCACTTTGTCGTAGAGCTATCCTGATAGGGGCAGCTACAGCTAGAGCTATAATATATTTTATAGTCACAAAAAAAATCCAGAGACTAAATTTATCCATTGGTTCCAGGTGGTATGAATCACAACGACACAGACTTTTCGAGAGCCATAGTTCGCTCTAAAGCAGTGTGATTTTTATGAGCAGACGAGGAATCAACAAAAATCAATTTATTTTGACCAGCTATTGGCCAAAAAAGTGTTCATACTATAGTTGTAGTTCTCTTAAGCCCATTTTCCAACTCTCTTTTGCTGTGGTGTAGATATTCTCAGGTGGCCTTGCAACATCGCGCTATGAAAATGAATCATAGGGGGTAGAGCACCTCCAACTTCTTGCAGCACAGTAAATATTATAACTGTCTAGCCAATTCACCGTTCAGATTAATAGTTGCCATAATTGTATACTTTTGGTTAATCCGTTGACATAACTTGACATTGATATAACTCTCGTGGTACCTCTAATTTCCACGATTCGCTTCATATGTATTTCCTCTTCCAATCCCGATTGGTCAGCGTTGAGAACAAATTCCTTAGCGAAAGGCGGGATAGGCTTCTTTATCTCATCTACAAATTTTAGGGCCAATTCAGGAGTTATCTGTGCATCGTCAACTTGACACCTTGTTTGAAATATTATCTTACGTCTTCCATTCTGTAGCACGGTCTATAACTATGTAACCATCCAATGGTTCCCTTGAAATCACTCTAATCTACGTAGAACGCTGTTTCATGTGCATAACATAGTAGATCACTATCATTCACAACCTGTAAATTGCATCAAGCATCTTGAAACGCCTAAACACTAGTTTTTGTAACAAGCGCACCTTGTCCTGCATTGAATATCTATAGTTTTTCTTATGCTCTACACAATCATATTACCGCGCCCTTAGTCTAAATCTGTTCATAAATGTTTTTCTACCATGCTGCAGATGATCTTCCATGTACGAAATTATGTTTAGTACTCGCTCCTTTGACAACGATTATCCTTCACAACGTTTCACTGGAGACGGGATTTGTGGCTTCCTGTCCAACAAGGATGATGGACTACATGGCTCGCCATCTGTTTCAATGTCATTTTCGTTTGTTAAGTGCGTATCGTCAACAGTGTCTTCCTCATGTACATTCCCTGCGCAGTCGAGCATACACTACACCACGCACTCCACTGACTCATCTTGCAGAAACGATAATATTTTATCTGTGACCTTTTTCCGTCACTCTATGAAATTTCTTAGGTTCCTTTCTGACGAATAGTCAACTTCGGCGACTGTAGTTTTAGATATGGTGTAGGGTTTGCTTGGTTTATCGTTGTCACTGCCCTGCTTTGCATCAACACCACAAGCACTTAGCACTGTTCAACCAAATTTCCAACTTCTGCTGCTCAATTGGAGACAGTTACGGTGTTTCGAAAACGTGATCCTTGAATTGTGTAGCGGAGGATAGTTATTTACAATGCTCATGTGTATGGTTTTCACTATGACAATTGGTACTGATATAAGAAATTTAACAATAAATTTAGTTTTTAATGACAATAACGTATTCATGCCTTTAAAATCATTTCAAATTTCAAGCTGACAGCAAGCCCGGAATATGTGATACAAGCAATTATAGAGTGAGCATCGGATATCAACGATTGGTTTCCTCTCGCTCACTTACCGAATGGTTCATATTTTCACGCCTCTCGTCTACAATGGCAAACTTTATTTTGGCGATGAATTTACACTAGTGTAGGTGGCTTAGTTTGTATTATGTGTGAATTGCCATCCGCAATTATCTCTTCTTTAATATTTCTTTCTCTATGACAATATACTCTTAACATCATCATCATTATCATAATCTCCTTCAAAGGATTAAGTGTTTTAACCACATGTTCGGATCTCTATCATCCATCCATACATCTCTTGGGAAGTGTACCTAGTTCTCTCTTCCCAGACCATCGATAATTCCCTACCTTTTTTGGCAGTCTGTTTTCTGTCATTCCATCAACATGATCCTTCTATCTCCTTCTGTTCCCTTCTGTCTTTTCATTAACTAAAAAGATTTTTAAATCTGATCTTATTGTTTCATTCCTTATTTTACAGCCTCTTACATATCCCATGAAGAATAAACTAAACTTATGTTGTTTGTATACGTAATTTCTTTTAACCTCTGTGATTCGGAACCATATAGGAGAGTTGGTACAGCAACAACTTTATAGAATTTCATTGTGTTTCTTTTCTTGTTTTTCTTCCAAAAGTTCTTCCAGTTGTTCCGCAGATAGCTTCAAATTTAGTAACATTTTTTTCAATGTCTTTGTCATAGTTAAAACTAATATCACTTCCTAGATAACTGAAGTCAGATACTTATTCTAAAGTTTTCTCATTTACTATTTCTTTTGATCTGACTGAATTTTTTTTCCTTTCAAAGCCATTAGCTTTCTCTTATTTGCAGATACAGTTAAATTGTAAAATATTGTCTTATTTGCAGATAGAATTAAACGGTTATATATTGTATTTTGGCTCAATCTCTATAATGCTATTTGTGAATTAATTGTCTTTCCTGTATCATTATCTAGTCATCAGCATATAACAGAGTTTTTAATTACTTCATAACACGGTCGTCAATGCACCACTGATGCAATAATCTCAGGATAACAATCAGGTTTTAGAAAGGGAGTTCGTATAGTGATGATAGATTTATTAGACAAATTATTGAAAAACCTCGGGATTTTGGCTTAGAAACGCATTTAGCATTTATTGCTCTTGAGAAAACCTTTGGTACGGTAAATAAACCTCTATTGTGGAAAATATCGGAAATAAAATGTTTTCCTAAACATCTCATTAATACAATAAAGAGTTATATATAAATTTAAAAAATGCTGTAAGTTCTCCTTCGAAAATGTAAGATGAAATTTTAATAAATTAACGTACTTGACAAGGGATCAGTCTATCACACATAACACTGAACCGTAAAACGATTTCTTTCTGTCGTAAGTATGTTGCACATGACCACCGTAGAGGGCGGTGAAGGGACACTGCTGTACCAACAGTCACAGCCTAAGAGTGATCTAGACGTATTTAAAAACAAAGTTTTTGAGTCGTTTGGCAACTTGTAATTTTACTTACATTCCGTCTTGGTTGCAAAATGTTTATTCACATAACGCAGCGTGGGAAGGTTGGTGAGTGTGGACGAGTTACTCCTGCAACCGAAATTGCAGATCTGAAGATGGTTCTAGAGGAACCGAAACCGGTCATGTGAATAAATATTTTCCAATCAAGACGGATTGTAAGTGACATTGTAGAAAAAGTGATTGCGGTATCCCTGCTGACATTATGTCTTTTTTTGTAAATACTTGTAATTTCTTTTTTCTGAGAGATACGCGAGCATCGAAATCATGCGTACATCTGAAGTCAAGTTTCTGTTTGTTCGCGATGACTTTCTTTCTTGTGCTCCTCGACACTTATACAGGAACAGATTCCTGGTTAGAATAAACCAGAACTACTTAATGTCACAAATAAATCTAAGTGTTTGAGTTGCATACTGACCTGCAACATCCATTTCACTCTCCACGAGGGCGGATTTGACCGTAATTTACACGTCAAGGCGACGTTATCACCCTCTCGTATGTCGTCGGCTCGCACGGGACGTTCCAACTGTATAGACACTATGGGAGCATCTGAAAACAGACCGTACATGCCATATTTCAGTATGTGGGGGATTTTTGCCCCCATGCACAGAGATACTGAGATTCAAGCCTTTAGACTTACTTAACTGCATTGAAGGGAAGAAAATCGGAACACAAGTAAGAAACTATGCGACATAAACAAAAGCTGACAGGCGTTTTTCTGCATCTGAAATATGATGCATTTTCAAATTTCACGCCAGTCGCATGAGTGGCGCTAGTATCGCCACTATGAAGATGTAAATCAGGTTTGCTTTAAACAGACGCTTTAATTGTCGTGAGCGTTATCTGCTTTGACATTGGCCGTGATGAGTTGATGATAGTGTAGAATGCCTTTAAGGCAACAAAGACGCCTTTAACAACACCTCACTGATGTTGAACGAGGTAGTGTAATAGGACTACGATAAGCTAGATGTTCCTTCAGTGATATTGCGGAATGGCTTGGCAGAGATGTAGCCACCGTACATAGTTTCTGGCAATGGTGGTCACGACAATGTACGGTCACAAGGAGACCCGGATCCGGACGAACATGTGGCACTGCCGAGAGAGAGGACCATCGTGTTCGGCGTGTGGCTGTGGCGTATGGAGAAGTTGGCACTACATTGACTCTAGAAACTGTTGTAAATCGGCTACTTCGATGAAAGCCGGTTCTGCCTCAGTGTCAGTGTTGACAGTGTGCTGGTTATATGGAGACCAGTAGAGGGCCTGTCTGGGGGCGAAGCGCACAGGACCCACATTTGGAATTGTGGTCTGGGGTGCGATTTCGTATGAGAGCGGAAGCATGCTCCTGGCTGCCCCACGCACCCTGACTACAAATCTGTATGTCAGTGTAGTGATTAGACCTGCTGTGCTGCCATTTCCTACAGGATAACTGCCATCTACATACCTACGGATGAAAACTCCAGTGTCAACGACAACCAACATTAACGATCCCTGTATTGACCGACCAAGTGTAATAAGCATGGAACTCCATTCCACAAACAGACACCCGGCACCTGTGAACGCAATGCATGCACGTTTGCACGCTTGCATGCAACATTCTGGTGGTTACACTGGTTATTGAAACTATGCCGTCCAACGAGACCACAGTAGTGTCGTCTGCATAGTATCGTTCAGTGGCCGGCGACACCACAGTGGTGTCGTGAGCATACTATCGCGCAGTGGCCGGCGACGGCACTTTAGTACCTTTTGCATTCTGTTGGTGTTTTGTTTAGCTGACAAGACGTTACACACGGCAAAAAGTTTTTTGTTTTTATAAGTACTTGTGCCCTTTCATCATGACGGACGAAAGAGACAATAGGATTGTTTACGGAGAATGCGCAAACGTCTTGTCTATCGTTTCGGACGACTTGGCCGATTGGGAAGAAGACACTGGATTTAAAAAAAAAAATTGAAGCAGAGTCGTAGGAAGATAGTGAAATACGTCCAAGAAGAATTCGACGAACGCTACGGTTCCAACTGATTCGGCTGAATCAGACGAAGAAGACAGTGCACAGTGGTCAGCCGGCCGCTGTGGAAGAGCGGTTCTAGGCGCTTCAGTGTGGAACCCCGCGACCGCTACGGTCGCAGGTTCGAATGCTGCCTCGGGCATGGATGTGTGTAATGTCCTTAGGTTAGTTAGGTTTAAGTAGTTCTAAGTTCTAGGGGACTGATGTCCTCAGATGTTAGGTCCCATAGTGCACAGAGCCATTTGAACCATTTTTGAACAGTGGTCAGTCTTTGATTTACGGAGGACCAATAATAAATTTGAAGGATCCCTGGGTCCAAACATATTTCCCAAAGATACGCAGGGCGTCGAGGATATCGTAGAATTATATACTGGGAACGATTTACTTGAATATATTAGCAACGAAAGCAACAAGTACTACAGTAAAAATTGCAATAGAAGGAAACTGGCTTTAAAAAATGCCAAAGGAGTCGACGTTACGGGACCTGAAATTAGAAAATGGTTTGGGCTTGCTATCCTTAGGGGAAATGTAAAAAAAAGAAAGGATCGGTGGTTACTGGTCAACGAATCCGTTTGTAGACACACCATTATTTAGCAAAACGATGTCCCGCAACCGGTTCAGGCAAATATTATCATTTTTACATTTTTCCGACAGAAACAATAAACCGGATAATGCCGACCGGCTTGTCAAAGTGAAATTCGTAATTGATCATTTTTCCAAAAAGTTTAAAGAAACGTTTAATCTAAGTCAAAAAATCTCAATAGATGAAGGAATGATAACGTGGCGTGGACGGTTAAATTTTAATGTTTTTAATCCGTCGAAAATTACGAAATACGGCCTGCTCTTCGGATGCTGTGTGATTCGAGTATGGGATACGTTTCCTGATTCAAGATGTGTTCCGGCGTTGGACAGCCTTTAGCCATAACCGTGATGGAACTATTGATACTTTCTGATGGAAAGTGGCATCACATGTGCATGGATAATTATTATCACAGTGTAGAGCTTGCAGAGAAGTTACTTGAAAAGAAAATTCGAGTTTGTGGAACGATGCGGCATTATAAAGGATTTCCGGAATATTAAAGCTCGCAAAAGTCAGTGTGTTTGACGCTTCTCATCAGCGCAAAGGTGACAAGCGGCCGGCGACAAGCCAAGTAATCCGAATTAGCGCTGCCGGCGCCAAGCGAATAAATTTTTGGCAGACGTGCGGACGACAAAGAGTTAATGTATCAACATTTCACATTTTCAATAGCTTATCTCGCGTTTACATTAACCAGTGATCGTGCAAAGTTGATCGTTTAAATATCGTATCGTTTAAATACCGTATCCCGACAAGTGCATTAAAGAAATTTCGTTACTCTGTGTTATGTATATTTTGGTGTTGCGATTACTTTTTCCGTCAGTGTATATAAGAGTATTGTATGTGTTCACTTGTTTCTGATTTATTGACTATTGTTGTGAGTTTAATTACGTGAATATATTTCGGTACGAAAGATTCATCAGTGTTCATAACAGATTTAAATGTGCTCTTTAGATGTTTCGTTATGGACATCAGTCTTTCAAGGTATTTACTGGCGTCCTCAATGTTTTCCTATTGTGCACAGGCAGCAGCAGACGCCGATCTGAAAGGGATACCCGTCTAGCGGCACCAGCTGTAGCAGTTAGATGATACATCGTAATTTATATTAGTTTCTTATCCGAAGAAGTGAACTATACCAGTGCATTTTACTATACAGATTACTGTTTACCAATTTACTTCTAAGTTTTTGCTTTTGCATAAATCTTAGTGCCTATTGTGATAGATCGTATCCTCTTGCTACTTTTCCGTCACCAATCGTTTTAGACTTGTGTAAGTAGACAGCACATAGTTTATATTAGTGCTTAGGAAGTTACATATTTATTTCCTGCAGTAGCTTTTATCTAAAGAGAGTTTGTAGAAAAAAGTAATTGTTGATACATCCATTTTCAGTAGCGGAATTTCTTAAGAGCAGTTAAATAGCATGCGGATCTTATGGTCTAAGGCTATAGTGAGAACCCCGCACAGCAAATTTTAGTGTTTGTTCACCCTTCATGTGTATTTCTCGCATATTCTAACTTCAGTAGCACCTTAGTGAATAAATTTCTCATTTTTAAGTAACATCTGACTGCTTTTTTTCTAGTTTCTTGAGATCTTATTCATTATTTTTACACATTACGGTATGGCTAGGAACCGTGCTTGTTGCGGTGTACGCAAGGAAAATTTCTACAGATACATCATTTATAAATAGAATGTAACTGCGGCTAGTAAAAGTCTCGAATAAAATTAATATCGACCGTTTTAGCTTTATTACCTATTTTATTTGGGTCACCATTGTCGGAGCCTCATCAACATCGATTGCGAGTGTTGGACAGTGGTGGGTTTACATGTCACTCGGTGGAAGGCGAAAGAATGAATGGACTCCACGGCTGGCTCCTCACGACTTGGCTACAACATTTACGAACTGCTACCCTTTCTGAGCCACTGCGGAATGCCTCTCCCTTTAGGCCTGTGGCTGATTTTCTTACGCTGTCCGGATATGTGAAGAGGCCTGGTACGCTAGCCATTAGGATCACTGTATCGTGGGCTGGTAATTGAGCCCTAAGGGAAATATCGGCAGGGTCGGAAAGAATGCCAGTGTGCAGTCAAGTGGTTCCTTTTGGACGGATGATTATGGTGAATGGAACTAGTATCGCATGCGGATTGCGCGCTGACTGTTTGTGCCATCATACCCAGAGTCGATCGCAGTCCTCTGGCCTGGGGGAGTGGAATCTCCTCGACTCCATCTAGTATCATCGTTGAAGCTAATCTCTGTCTGTACACATTTTCTGTCATCCTGCCCCTTTTTCTTGTCAGTATTCTTCGTTAATTCCTCCCTCCCCCCCCCCCCCCCCCCCCCCCGCCCCTGATTCTGAAGAAAACCCTATAAGTTCTTTATTCTTTACTTTGTCAGTTCACTTAATTTTCAACATTCGTCGCTAGCACCACATCACAGATTCTTTGCTTTTCTTCTCATCTGACTTCCCCACCGTCCGTGCCGGCCGCGGTGGCCGTGCGGTTCTAGGCGCTGCAGTCCTGAACCGCGAGACTGCTACGTCGCAGGTTCGAATCCTTTCTCGGGCATGGTTGTGTGTGATGTCCTTAGGTTAGTTAGGTTTAAGTAGTTCTAAGTCCTAGGGGACTGATGACCAATGATGTTAAATCCCATAGTGCTCAGAGCCATTTGAACCAACGTCCATGTTTCACTATCATGTAATGGACTCCAAGCGCGTGTTCACAAAAACATTTTCCTCAAATTAAGGCCTAAGTTTGATACTAGTTCACTTAACGTCGTCAGGAACGCCTTTTTTGCCAGTGCTAGTCTTACTCTTACGTCCTCCTCGCTCCCCGAGTATGCGTTTTCTGTTACGTGTGAATTCCTTAATTTCCCCTACTTCGTGAATCCAAAATAGGATGTTAAGTTTCTCGCTCTTCTTATTTCCGCTAGTTCTCATTACTTTCGCCTTTCTCCGATTTGCTATCAGTCCATATTCTGTTCTCATTAGATCATTTAATTCAACAGATCTTGTAATTCTTATTCACTTTCCCTGAGGTCAGCATTGCCATGAGCCGATCGTATCACTGACATCCTTTCACCTAGAATTTTAACTCCACTCTTAAATCTATTTTCCTCATTGCTTCCCCGAAATATACAGGGTGGTCCATTGATAGTGACTGGGCCAAATACGTCACGAAATAAGCATCAAACGGAAAAACTACGGTTGGCCCGCTAGATGGCGCTGCCATAGTTCAAACGGATATCAACTGCGTTTTTTTAAATAGGAACCCACATTTTTAATTACATATTAGTGTATAACGTAAAGAAATACGCATGCTTTAGTTGGACCACTTTTTTCGCTTTGTGATAGATGGCGCTGTAATAGTCACAAACGTAACATTCCGCTAGTGCGGACGGTATTTGCTTCGTGATACATTACCCGTGTTAAAATGGACCGTTTACCAATTGTGGAAAAGGTCTATATCGTGTTGATATAAGGCTATTGTGATCAAAATGCCCAACGGGCGTATACTATGTATGCTGCTCGGTATCCTCGACGAAATCCTCCAAGTCTCCGGACCGTTCGCCGGATAGTTACGTTATTTAAGGAAACAGGAAGTGTTCATCTACATCTGAAACGTCAACCACTACATGCAACAAATGATGATGCCCAAGTAAGTGTTTTAGCTGCTGTCGCGGCTAATCCGCATCAGTAGCAGACAAATTGCGGGAGAATCGGAAATCTCAAAAACGTCGGTGTTGAGAATGCTACATCAACATCGATTGCACCCGTACCACATTTCTGTGCACCAGGAATTGCATCTCGACGACTTTGAACGTGGTGTACAGTTCTGCCACTGGGCACAAGAGAAATTACGCGACGATGACAGATTTTTTGCACGCGTTCTATTTAGTGACGAAGCGTCATTCACCAACAGCGGTAACGTAAATCGGCATAATATGCACTACTGGGCAACGGAAAATCCACGATGGCTGCGACAAGTGGATCATCAGCTATCTCGGCGGGTTAATGTATGGTGCGGCATTATGGGAGGAAGGATAATTGGCCCCCATTTTATCGGCGGCAATCTAAATGGTGCAATGTATGCTGATTTCCTACGTAATGTTCTACCGATGTTACTACAAGATGTTTCACTGCATGACAGAATGGCGATGTACTTCCAACATGTTGGATGTCCGGCACATAGCTCGCGTGCGGTTGAAGTGGTATTGAATAGCACATTTCATGAGAAGTGGATTGGTCGTCGAAGCACCATAACATGGCCCGCACTTTCACCGGATCTGACTTCCCCGGATTTCTTTCTGTGGGGACAGTTGAAGGATATTTCCTATCGTGAACCTCAGGACACCTGATTTTCTTACGCAGTCCGGATATGTGAAGAGGCCTGGTATGCTAGCCATTAGGATCACTGTATCGTGGGCTGGTAATTGAGCCCTAAGGGAAATATCGGCAGGGTCGGAAAGAATGCCAGTGTGCAGTCAAGTGGTTCCTTTTGGACGGATGATTATGGTGAATGGAACTAGTATCGCATGCGGATTGCGCGCTGACTGTTTGTGCCATCATACCCAGAGTCGATCGCAGTCCTCTGGCCTGGGGGAGTGGAATCTCCTCGGGTCCATCTAATATCATCGTTGAAGCTAATGTCTATACACATTTTCTGTCATCCTGCCCCTTTTTCTTGTCAGTATTCACTTGCAAAGTCAGAACTTCAACTGTGCTGGCTTTATCTTCCTTTCTGTTCCATTCTTCTGTATATTTCACTTGTCAACAACTGGGATGCTTGAGCTATTAAGTTAATTCACGCATCTGTCGGCTCTTGCAATCTTCGGAATTGTGTCGTTGATGTTTTTCCGAAAGTTTTCTCATATGTCGCCAGTCTCATACGTTCTACACAAAAACGGGAATAGTTTTTTGCTACTATCCGTTCTATCTCATTTGATCTTAAGTCTTCCAAAGCTCTTTTTAATTCTGATTATAATATTAGATCCACTACCTCTTCCCTGTCGACTCCTGTCTCTTTAGCTAACACATCATGAGACAGTCATCCCCCTCATAGAGACTTCAAAGTACCCTTTCCATCTATCCGCTCTCTCTTCAGTATTTAACAGTGCAACTGCCATTGCACTCTTAATGATACCACCCTTTATTCTAATTTCACCAAGGAATGTTTTGATTTTTCTCTTTACTGAGCCTGTTCTTCGGCAATTGTTTCTATTTCATTTCCTTCGATGTTTCATGCATCCATTTCAAGTTCGATTCCATGCATTCCTAAGTGACTTGTATTTTTGTACTCCTCATATCCCTGATCAATTCTGTACTTCCTTCTTTAGTCGATCAACGGATTTCATCTATTTCTCATGGTTTCTTCATAACTGCGCTCCTTGTACCGAAGCTTCTCTTTCCATCTTCTGTGATTGCCCTTTGCAGAGGCGTCCATTCCTCTTCTACTGAACTGCCTGCAGAGCTATTCATTAAAACAGTATCTATAGCATAAGAGAACTTGAAGCCTGTCTCCTCTTTAATGCGTCTGTATCACACTTCTTTACGCATTGATTCATCCTGACTAGTCTTTTAAACTTCAATCTACTCTTCAACATTACCAAATTATGATATGGGTCTGTTTCTGCTCCTGGATAAGCCTTACAAAGTAATATCTGATTCCGGAATATCTACCCTGAAGAGAACGACTGCAAATTCGGTCGAAATATTGATATTTTAGTTGTTTCATTGCTTCAGAACAACGCGCCCCTACACCCAAACAGATTTTATTCCGATTGACACTCACCACGGAGGCCAACGAACTTACATGAACGAATTGTATTCTTTTTTCTTTGGGTTTTTCATCCACATCCTCAGGTAACATTTTGCTGTGGTTGTGATGGAAGGATTCACACATTACCACTGTCGTGTCTGTCAGCATTTCTGTCAATATCCGTTTATCAACAGGTTTGCGTTTTATTCCATTGCTATTGTACTGCGAGCAGTGTCACTTAAAAATTCTTCCTGATGTAGTCCGTATCCCAAAGTGTATCCTTTTAACCGTAGGCCTGAATGTTATGTAAACTACCACGCAAGAGAAGCCATGAAAGTAAGGAATCACCAACACATACGTGAAACGTGCCTTAGGCAGAGTGAAAGCCTCACAAAAAGTGAAGACTAGAGTACTCCAATTCTAAAACTGTCCTCCGTTAAGAAGAAGTGGACCCCATGGCCGTCCCAATAAACGACTGTTTCACGGTTGACTGGATTGGTAAATGATAAGTTCGAAGCCCGAGAATTCGGCTGACGCAAAGCTGTTGCGTGTATAAGCCTTTGCAAGTGGACCCTACATCAATGCCGGACACGGCTTCGAAAAGAGGAAGTCAGGGATCTCCACATCTAGAACACAAAATTAACGTTTTAAGCTCACATTCATACTACAGGATCTGTTACAACAAGGAATTTAGTTTCATATAATAACATATGGGATATGACGTTTTGCGCTTCAGCTGTGTTATGTTTGCGGGACGGACGTGTGTAGTGGAAAGCGCGAATGGTGAGCCTTCGCTCTAACTGCCTGGTGGGCGGGGCGGCGGCTCGATGAACGCGACCGTCAACTGTCGGCGGCTTCTCAATGCTCGCAAAGAGAAAGTAAGGCAAATATGTTTATAGGAAAGCATCTAAACTCCCTTGCCGTTGGTTTTTCAATATAAAAAGAGCGAAACTACATACACACCAACGAATGTAATTTTACTTCTAAAGTAAAGTCAGTAAAAAGAAAAAAAAGGAGGAAAACGATGATGGTGTAACTTACAGTAGACGAGAAGTTTCACTGATTTCTCCAGTATGCCGTCTGCGCCCTCAGCTTGGCACTTGAGGGTTTCCCCATTGTCAGCCGGAAGTGGCGTCAACAACAGTATTGACACGGTCTCGTTACCTTCTTCGGATACCTTGGGCAGAAAAAGGCCTGTTGGATCAGAAACACCCAAATCTAACCCACTAGGAAATATTTAAAGTGATAAATCATGGTGCTATTAAAAATAATTATTTTTCGTACCTAAATTTGAACAAATTCATTTCGGGGTTAGACTAGCAGATTCTGCTTAAATCCTGAAAATAAGAAACAAACAGAAGTCTCTGGCCAGTTAACTATATAATGAGCGAATATTTATTTTTATCTGGTTACTGCAAACGTATTGTAGGGCGTACTGCAATAACGGAATATAGCGAGGTAATAGTCTGACTGGAAATGCAACACACTTCCAGTTTACAACCTGAAATAAATGTGTTATATTTCATCGCCTGTGATGCACAAACGAAAAATAATCGCACTTCTATCTCTCTGACAATTTTCTCAAATAGATTAAAATGTTATACTGTTCTTAAACTAATAAGTTGTAATGAAAAGCGAATAGCACTAGGGATTTACTCAGTAGCAGTTCAAATGAAAACATTTTTAAATAATATAGTTGATGCTGTAAATTTAAACTCATGAGCATGTGGGGAGTAAACTGTTTCCTACGGATTGTAGTTCAAACAGCGGATACCGATGTACGTTCAGATGCAACGTACGATGTACGTTCAGATGCAACGTAATGTCCATCCGCGAAAAAAGCCTAACCGTCATGTGTCAGCAACTGCTCATCGTTTACGTGCGTATACGGGCAATTCAGGCACCAATACGGACTAACGGAAAAAGTAAATATGGAAATAATTCGCAAATGGAGTGTAATTGCAAACCATAATAATGATTTTCTGAAACCATTTATGAAACAATGACCGGTCTAAATTGCTCGAGTTTTTATTGAGTAGAGATTTTGTCTTCATTAGTCACCTTCAGATCAGTTTGTTCCAGAGCTTTGTATTATATTATATACGTGTTGATACTAAGAATGTTACGCATATCACAGAGCACATGAGGCTTTCTATTTGGACAGCAAAATAAATGACTATCAAAAACATACCTGAAAAAAGAACTCATATTTAATAAGACGGAACCGCGCGAACGCTACGGTCGCAGGTTCGAATTCTACCTCGGGCATGGATGTGTGTGATGTCCATAGGTTAGTTAGGTTTAAGTAATTCTAAGTTCTAGGGGACTGATGACTTCAGATGTTAAGTCCCATTGTCCTCAGAGGCATTTGAACCGTTTTAATGAGAGAACTTATATTTAATTTAGCTATTGTTGTCAGAAATTGTTGTCCGAAAGCAATTTGAGTACAACATAACATGGAACTGGTCAATGGGAGAAACTAGAATAGAAGATAATATTAGCTTTTGAAATGTGATTCTACGGAAAAATGCTAACGGTTAATGGGTAAATTGGATAGTTAATATAGAGGTACTGCATATAATTGGCGATAAAAAGGATTTATATAACGATTTGACTAAAAGAAGGCATAGATTAATAGGAGAGAGCCAGAGGCGTAAATGAATGATTAACTGTGTAGAGCGTGGAAACGTGGGAGTGAAACTTGAAGAGAGAGACCGATGCTTAACAACAGCAGTCAGAATCACATCGATGCACGTAGAACTAGTTTCACAGATATCAACCGACGGAGGAAAAATCGGAGCACCAAAAAATAATTAAGTAATGAAATTTCGCTTACAGGTTTGTGTAGGTAATATACATTAGTATCTAAGTAATTCACATTGCAAGATCACAGGTTAATGGCCGGCCGCGGTGGCCATGCGGTTCTAAACGCTTCAGTCCGGAACCACGTGACTGCTACGGTCGCAGGTTCGAATCCTGCCTCGGGCATGGATGTGTGTGATGTCCCTAGGTTAGTTAGGTTTAAGTAGTTCTAAGTTCTAGGGGACTGATGGCCTCAGATGTTGAGTCCCATAGTGCTTAGAGGCATTTGAACCATTTGAACAGGTTAATGTAAGAGCGAGATGAACCAATGCCAATGTAAAATCCTCGTACATTAGTAACAGGCGTAACCGCCGGTGTGCATTCTGTTGTGGAGGTGCCAGTCTATAGCTCCAGTTCGTCTAGCACGAAGACAGGTTGGTTGCAGGCCCTCAATTGGTCTCTTTGTAACCAACTCACGACCATCAGTGGCATCGAGGCAGAACTAACTTCAGCAGGAAACACAACAGACGTCCACCCTGCCCTAGAATGAGCTCTCGCTAGACAACACGGAAGGCGCAAATGTCGGTGGTTTAGTCATTCGAATGCTCGCAACAGAGCGTCTGGCTCGAAGCTGTCGTTGAAGTAACAGATTTATAACAGTTCTTTACGGAACTGTGGTGCCAACTGCTGCTCAAATTGCTATTGCAGATGCAGTACGATGCGCCAGAGCCAAACATCGACCACGGTGGTCTTTCTGTTTGGTGGTGCCACGTGATCATCCTGAAACCGATCTTCTTGCGGCCCTGCGTTGCCGTGACAACCTTTTCAAGCAGCCATGAACGGTGGCTACGTTCTGGTCAAGTGTTTCTACAATATCGCAGAAGGAGCATCCGGCTTCTCGTATCCTCGTTCAAACTCAGTGAGATGTTAATAATGTCGTCTTTGTCACCTTAAAGGCATTCGTCACTAACATCAACTTACTACGTTCTATCTCAACGCCAACTATCGCTCACTACCGTTACAACGTGTCCTTAAGACAAACCTGATTTGTATCCTCACGCCGGCTGGAGTGGCCGTGCGGTTCTAGGCGCTACAGTCTAGGCGACTGATGACCTCAGAGCCATTTGTATCCTCACAGTGGCGTTTGGAATAGACATCATATTTCATAGAAACACACCTGCCAACTTTCTTTTATGTCGCGCAACTGCCTCTTCGTGTTGTGACTCCTTTATCTCCTTTTGTGACCAAACTCTACTATTATAAAGATTCATATAAAAAGAACATTCATAGTAATGAAGTACTAATGTTAAGTTACTTGCTCAGAAGATATACAGGGTGAGTCGCGTAAGACGTAACGACCCCATTATTTCGTTGGCGATTGCACGTATAGACAAGCGATGTTCTGCGAATCATAGTCGACTATGGGGCACATACTTTGGTACATGCACAATGATCACAACGTTTATATTGACCGAGATAATGAGGCAAGTACATGTTTTTAAATGGGACGCTATACTTTTTTTACCATCATTCGAACGCTCTGGAAAAGACGCGTATAGTGATGTAACGCATGTTGCTATTGTGATTCAAAATTCGCTTAAAAGACTGGGAAATGTACGATTGAAGGTCGAGGCGGTCGGAAGCGGTTGCAGGCTGTAAACACGCCTCACGCGACCCGCAGGCCGAGTTGCCGTGCTCTATGCAGGAAGTACGGCCTACGCTACGCAGGTAAATCCTCATCCGCCCTCTATTAAGAAAAGTATGAATCACAATAGCAACATGCGCTACATCACTATACGCGTCTTTTGCAGAGTGTTCGAATGATGGTAAAAAAAGTATAGCATCCAATTTAAAAATCACATACTTGCCTCAATATGTAGGTCAATATATTGTGCATGTACCAACGTATGTGCCCCATAGTCCGCTATGATTCGAAGAAAACCGCACGCCGATACTTGCAATTGCCCCCGGAATAAAGGGGGTGTTACGTCATACGCGACTCACCCTGTATAATGAAGTTGGTATACACGCTCGGTGAGATAATTAATTTTTGCTATTATTCTCACATTAACTCTCCACATATGAATACCATATTGATATTGTTTCTAATGGATGTAAGTTTGAATTCAGTTCTGTATAAACGTAAATGTCTTGTGACTAGGGCCTCCCATAGGGTAGACCGTTCGCCGGGCACAAGTCTTACGCCACTTCCGCGACTTGCGCGTCGATGGGGATGAAATGATGGTGATTAGGACAACACAACACCCAGTCCCCGAGCGGAGAAAATCTCCGACCCTGCCAGGTACAGAACCCGCGCCCTTTCAGTTCTGTATGAAAATATATTGATTTCTGTACTAAATCGTACCTAGAAGTGTGGGAAAATCTGTTAGAAGAAAGCGAATGAAGAAATACACCAATGTTGATTAATGAGATATTTGTGTTCAAGAACTGAAAGACCAGTAAATTACCCATTGCTGGTGAGTAATACCTTAAATTCTACGCATATTCATCCTTAACTCATAATAAAGGTTTCAAGTTGAGGGCACGGACGTGATACGTAGACGGCAATGCCACTGACAGTCTTACAGCGCATGGGCTATTATATTTTTCCATAGCACTACAAGAACCATAACTCCCATATTGGGACACATTGCACTGCGCTTAGTCCACCGGCCGAATTACTCTTTTTCTGCTCCAGGGACGTCGATAAAAGGAACATTCATTTTGTTCAGATTTTGGAAACTGGCTTATTTACTACTTAACTTGTGTAGGTAATATATTTTACAGAGATTGATAGACTTTTACGGGATATAACAGCATGGAAAGTTACATCCAAAACGTTTTCCAATTGAAAACCTCAGCAACAAGAAAATACGGAACAAAAATCTGGAATGAACTGCTTTTTCAAGTGTTCTCTGTGAATAGAAGATGATTCTAGGAGACAGCAAAAGGCTAATCGAAAGTAACTGTGTGCATAGTCAGTTCGTTTACTTGGGCTAAAGTATGAACACCTGGAGAAAGACATATATATGGTAATGGCCACGTCAAGTACATTTTTATTCCCAGGTAAATCACTAATTAAAAATAAAAGTGAGGAAAACTATTAATCCTAAATTATTGCTGAGTGGTAGGGAGATGTTGCGAAGTTGGGAAAAAATCTTTTATCGTATTTTTGGACGAAAGCTGGAGATCAGTTCTGATTCGTATAATCATATCACTTCAAAATGGTGGTAAAAATAGAAAAAAACAATGTGGAACCTTTGAGACTTTTATAAATCTTCAAATAGTACTTCAACAAATAAGGATGGAATCAGCTTTACGAAACCCTGAGAACATGGAGAATGTTGTACCGAGGCACATCATTTACCAACAGTAACTCCATGAACCAAGTGGGATTAGTTAACCCGACAAACCAAAATGCCCTTATTATTGCAAAACAGTGAAAGATCGAGCTGTAGCTGCTAGCTATTATGTACCGCTATGTCGAACACGAAATGTGCGATGCGGAAGGAATTCAAAAATAGATAAACTATCGATGGCAGAGATCGCAGATGGTAAAAAGTTCACGACGAAACGTAAAGAAACCTCTGAACTGTTCAGCAAAAAGGGTTGCCCATATAGTAAACTGTTCAGCTTAAGATTAATGTGGTTGTGCTTAAGAGCTGCAGAAGAGGGAACAGGGACATTGAAATCTTTGGTGGGAAACCGTTATTGCGGTAATAACAAAATTATATGATGAAGAAAAAAAACATAAAAGACAAAAAAAAAACATGTGTAAGCGTCATTTATTTACAGTGTTGAAACATTCGTTCTCGAAGGCACCCTAACATCTTTGAGATGACACTAACGGCTGCAGTAAGGCTCCTTAGATCAGTTTTGCAAATATAAATTAAAAACAGTGTGTTAACGAAATCACCCAACACTGTATTATTAAACCACAGTAACCAAATATCCAGACAGTAGTGATATAAACTGCACTATTTCTGAATTTTTACGCAGATTTACAGTGAGTTTCGTACCAATCACGGCTCATGTAACATACATGAATGTTTTTTCTAGGCCTCAGGAAATGATGTCTGATTACAAATCTATTACAACCATTCATGTAATATGATGATTACTTAAACTGATAAAAGCAATTTCTAAAATGTAGTAAATTGGTCTTCAAGACGAAGTTGGCTTTAAGCCTGTTTTAAATTGCAGAACCTGTTTGTTATCGTACAGCCATGTCTTCCATCGACCTTTGAACCGAATAATCCGGCTCGTCGTTAAGTGGTCCTGCGGTTTAACATGGACTCTGAACCATTACACAACACTGCACACTCAAGCAACATTGAATAAGGCAGTCATGAATGGTAAAGAAACCTTATGTATCTGGGATAAATCCTTCAGCAGGTTGAGGATCCATACCTGAAGTTTTGGATTTGGTGCATGGCATCCAGCATACTCGTATGACGGTGTACCTTCCAATGATTCCGCAGAATGTGTTCGCCGTTAACGGGGTAGGACACCAAACGGGCCGACTTGGTGCAGGAGAGGCACCATTGGACACTTTAATTTCCACTGTCTATACTTTTAGAAGTAAATTCATAAACCTTTGTCAGCATGACCAGGAAAGATTCAGGATTCACACTCGTAGCAGTGGCAGTTCAAAAACATAACAAAATAATTTTTTTACATGTGAAATTTCATCATTTTTTCACTTACTATTGGCTGCATTTGTTGCTATAGGTACACTTTTCTTCGTAAGTAAGAGAGACTGACCGATGAATTTTGCACAGCATACAAACCATAGTTACAGGTGTCTGAAACTCAAGAATCTATTTAATTTATGAAAAAATGAATGAGCTGTTACGTTTTAAACTTTACGTTTAGAAAAAATCTAATTTTGTAGTTAATTATGTTAATTTTTACCACAGCTATTAATAGATTTGGATAATTATAGAGTACCATACACCTGTAAGTATGGTTTGCATGCTGTGCAAAATTCATCAAAGAATCTCTCTTACTTGTGAAGAAAAATGTACCTATAGCAACAAATGCAGCCAATAGTAAGCGAAAAAATAATGAAATTTCACATGTAAAACAATTTATTTTGTTATGTTTTTCAACTTCCACTGCTATGAGTGTTAATCTTGAATACTTCCTGGTCATGCTGATAAAATCTTATGAATTTATTTGTAAAAGTATAGACAGTGGAAATTAAAACGTCCTGCGGTGCCTCTCCTGCTCCAAGTCGGCCCGTTTGACGTCCTACCCCCCCCCCCCCCCCCCCCACCCTAAGGTATCAGCGGAACAAATTTACGTCTAATGAAAAATTCTTATTATCTCTAGCGGTAAGAAGTTACTTGCGTTAGATGTTACCTTCCGTATATTTAGGGACAATATTGCAGCAAAACTTATGTTTACGTCTTTCTGAACACACAACTTGACAAAATATGGAATAGCAGGCACGGGATGCGTTCATACGTAGAAAGAAGTAGCACGTACCAGTTTCTCCTCCATAGTGTCCATCAACCGCTGATCGCCCAACCACCAGGAGACGTTTGGCGACGTCTCCCACCCCACAATGCGGCACGTGATCTCGCAGTTGCGGCCCGCAGTCAGTGGCAGCTCGACGTTAATCAGGATGCTGGATGGCGGCGAACTTCCTGCGACACCACATAAGATTGACCCTGACAGGCAATATTCCTCGAGGAATATCCTGCTCTCTATTATCTTATTATCTACGGTACCGTTCTCGAATTGACTCACAAAATGGAGCGGTAACATCTCTGTATCATAAAAGGGGCCCTGAGATCCAAAAGGATCCCACTTAACGTTCTTAACTAGGAGTAAATTACTTTACGTTTATCACAAACATTCATTCGTAGGTTACATATTTGCGTATATTAGAATCCCGAACATCAATTTTGCAGTAGAACTCAAAATAAATCTCAAAAGAAAAACACGTTTGTGTAACACTGGGTAAAAGTGAAATTTAACGTATTAGAAATAACATGAAACAGTACTACATTGATGTAGGGTGGACGTGGTATGTCATAAATTAGCTGTATACAATGCGATACGAAAGCCATGGGATAGCGATAAGCACATATGCTGATGGAGGTACAATAGTGTACACGAGGTATACAGGGTGAAAAGTATTTAAACCGACAAACTCTGGGAGGTTGTAGGGGACATCAAAACAAATATTTTTCTCTAATGTCATTTTTTCCTATGAGGATTATTTAAACCGGTGGAGGCTGTATTACGCTCTTCAGTTGTTAGAGGCCGTAGTACGATCTTCAGTTGTAGGCAACTGCTGTCCACCAGTGTAGTAGTGCATTGTCTCTGTTTGCTAATGGAGCGATACACCTGGTGTGAGTACACTGATATGGTTGGTGCATGCTACGTAGCGCACCACAATGGGTTTATCAACAACAATATCCTAATCGCCGTATCCCGCATCTTACGACCCTTGCTGCTGTGTACCAACGTCTGCGTGAGACCGTGTCATTTAGCAGAATACCTGGACAGGGATGCCGTAGCACGGTAAGAACGCTGCGATTTGAGGAAGCTGTCTTGCAGGATGTGGAGCGGGATCCTTCAATCAGCACTCGTGCAATTGCACGTAACATGGGGACGAATCAGACAAATGTAAGAACAGTCCTTCGAGAGCAATTGTTACGTCCATTTCACTTACAGCGTGTCCACAACCTGGAACCAGTTAATTATCCACCCAGAGCACAGTTTTCACAGTGGTACCTGGAACAGTGTGAAATGCATCCTACATTTCCATCCTTTGTGTTGTTTACCGATGAAGCAACATTCGGGCGTGATGGAGTCTTCAACATGCACAATTAGCATGTTTGGAGTGAGGATAACCCACATGCCACAGTTACTAGCCCTCATCAAGTGCGGTTCTTCGTTAGTGTGTGGGTCTGTGGTTGTTGGGGGCTGTTTCAGTTGTCCGTATCTCCTACCTAGGCCATTAAATGGCAGGCACTACTACAATTTTCTCGCCAGAGCATTGCCTGAATTGCTGGAAGACGTCCGGCTCCCTACGAAACAACGCATGTGGTTCCAACAAGACTGGGTGCCAGCACATTTCAGTCGTCGTGTGCGTCGATTCCTGAACCGACGGTTTCCAGAAACGTGGATTGGCAGAGGTGGTCCTGTACCATGGCCACAGATATGTCCTCTCTGGACTTTTTTGTGTTGGGAGTGATGCGCAACCTTGTTTACGCTACTCCTGTTGCATCAGAAGAGGATCTGATTGCCTGGATAGTAGTAGCAGCAGCAGCAGGACCAATTCAGGATACTTCCGAGGTTTTTGCCCATGTCAGACACAATATGATCCGACGGTGTAACCTTTGTTTATGTGTCAGTGGAGGCATTTTTGAAAATCTACTGGAATTGAAATTGGTTTGTGTTAATGTGTTGTCTCTCGGTCATAAAAAAAATGGAAAAGTGTTTGTTGGTTTAATTAATTTCCCGCCAGAGAAATCTCCCTTTACCGGTTGAAATACTCCTCATAGGAAAAAATGACATTAGGGAAAACTATGTGTTTTGATGTCCCCTACAACCTCCCAGAGTTTGTCGGATTAAATACTTTTCGCCCTGTAGAAGGTCACTGCATTGGTGGAGCTGTCGTTTGTACTCAGGTAATTTATGTGCAAAGGTGTCCGACGTGATTATGGCTGCAAACGGGTATTAACATGCATGGGACATTCCATTGCGGATATTACTGAGGAATTCCATATTCCGAGATCCACATCGTCAAGAGTGCACCGAGAGTACAAAATTTCGGCATTACCTCTCAGCATGGACAACGCAATGGCCGTAACCCTAGACTACTGGAAAGCCGGCGCCTGGTCGTCTGAGTCCCGATTTATGTTGGTTAGAGTTGATGGTAGGGTTAGAATGTGGCGCATATCACACGAATCAACGGAGGCAACCGTGCAAGCTGGTAGCGTGTCCATAACAGTGTGGCCTACGTCTACATGGAATGGAATGGATCCGCTGGTCCAAACGAACCGATCATTGATTAGAAATGATTATTTTCCGCTACTTGGAGACCATTTGCCGCTACATGAACTTCACGTAATGAATGACAATGCGTCATATCACAGGGCACGATTATTCGCGACTGGTTTGAAGAACATTCTGGACAATTCGAGCGGATGATTTGGCCACCCAAAGCGCCAGACATGAATCCCACGGAACATTTAGGGACGTAGCCGCGAGGTCAGTTCGTGCACAAAATCCTGCGCCGGCACCACTTCCACCAATATCGTCGTCAATAGAGGCAGCACGGCTCAATGTTTCTGCAGGGGACTTCCAACGTCTTTTTGAGTCCATGCCACGTCGAGGTGCTTCACTTTATCGGGCAAATGGGGGTCCTACATGATTACACGAGATATCCCATGACTTTTTCCCACCTCAGTGTATAACCAACTTCGCAAATGTACTGATACACAGTTCAATATTCACCCAAGTTCTTCACCCCACATCAGTGAACGTCATGTTCGGCAAACTGGACGATTGCAGGAGGTACAATACTAGTTGGTCGTTCTCTCGCTGTCACGGCAACACGAGGCAGTTTCATGTTCACTACCGTAAGAAGGCTTCACTTTCAACTCAGAGATCATTTTCATCGGTACCTTCATCTTTTTCTAACATTTTCCTCAGAATGTACGAAAAATTTCGATCAGCCCCGATAGGCGTGAATGACAACTCGAAGCCGTAGCAAAAATGATAATAATTGAAAACAATAATGAAACCTTAATACAAAATTATTTTTAGTTGATAAGAAAATTTTGACCGTAGAATAAACACAAACACTTACGATGTCGTAAAGTCACTAATGGAATCACCCAAACTTCACAGTTTTCCACTAAGAAAGTGGATGACAATGCTTCTAGTATGTCTGAAGGTCGGTTACCAACTGCCAACAAGCTAAGTTGAACCGCCAACAACAGAATGACCAACAGATGAAATGGAAGAGATATGCAGTTCCACTGGTATCTAAAACACCTCCATGGTTCCACACGAGGGTAAAATTCAAACGTGAAGTTATCGCGAGAACAATTTCATCCTTCTTCAGATGCCTATTGTTTACTATCCCTGAGAATCTGTTACACTTCGATGAATAGTTGCAGCCCTTTAAGCGAATCGCTAAATATTTTCGACGTGTTCCGCCGTATCTACTTGATAAATACTTCAGGCCTGAGAGCAACAATGGAGAATTCATCGCAATAACGTCTTGTGTGAGTCTTCTCTGATCGATTCACTATGTTTTCCAAGAATGCCTCATAAAAATCTAAATATCTCTCTCATCATTTCTATTACTGACTTTATACAGTCTAATTCTTTAATACCGCTTCTTAGTGTCACCCCCTAAATTTCTGGACGAAGTTACAAGCTAAACGTGTAAAAGCAAACTACTGGTCTTTTTTTGTCGTTGATGAGAACATTATTCAATTTAAGGAGAACTGTCACTGGTTATACTAAGTGTGAATTTTGCCATGGCCTTTCTGTATTTCCTTATGATCACCAAAAACAATTATTTGATGTAGACAAAGGCATATATCAGCATACAGTTTAATAGTACATTTGACTATCTGTGAAACCATTTGCTTATTATTAAGACTTTACTCTCCATCCTAGCAAAGTTTCGCCGTATTTTAAACTGCGATGGCTACTATTGACTGTTCAAGACAGTCGGTTATATGTGAAGATACCTCGTATGTTCATAAAGCGCTTCTTAAACGATAGTGCTGTGCAATTTCGAGCACCTTTCCAAAATTTAGGACAGCGGCTTTTGTTCTTTTCACGTGCGTCCAATTATATACAACATGTCTTTTCCCATCCGACTGATTTCGTGTGGAGCATGCTGATGCTTTGATCGAAGCTTCCTTCTCCCTAAGAACGTTACAATATTCGAGCGTAGAATATGCTCTAAGTTACTGCAAACCACGGATTTCATTGATAATCCATCTGTAATTATGTATTCACCCTAATTATTGGCAGGACAGAAATGTGCTAGCCTATAGTCGCTTGGAACGATTCCCTGCACAAAGCATTCTCGATAAATATGAACTAGAAGATACATAATTTCCACAGCGGAAGAAATATAATATTAAATACTCGTAGGAATACCATCTGGTCTCAGCAGTTGACTGATAGTCAGCGCTAGTAGATAAACCTATCATAGAAAGTAAACATACGTTATTGGCGACTATAATACACACCAACACAAAAAAAGTCTTCGGTGATGAGTCCCGCTTCGAACTGAACCCCAATGAGCAGCGAAAACATGTCTCGAGGCGCTCCAGATAGCGTTAGGTTACCAACCTGAATGTCGCCAACCATATGGCCCAACATCCAGGAGTGGTGGTCTATGGTGTCTTTCTTTTCACAGCTGAACCCCTTTGTTTGCCCTCCGCGGCTGCATTACGGCACAGCGATACGTCAACGATATCCTACGCCCCGTTTCATCGCAAGCAATCCTGGGCTCACATTTCAGCAATATAATGCCCGCCCGCATATAGAGAGAGTTTTTCCTGGTTTTCAGCGTGATTGCCAAACCCTGCCTTGGCCGTCAATATCGCCGGATCTCTCCTAATTGAAAACGTTTGGAGAATTATGAGCAGAGCCCTCTAACCAGCTCGGGATTTTTGACGATCTAAATCTGAATAAGGTGAATAAGTTCAAAAATGATTCAAATGGCTCTTAGCACTATGGGACTTAAACTGCTTTGGTCATCAGTCCCCTAGAACTTAAAACTACTTAAACCTAGCTAAGCTAAGGACATCAACACATCAATGCCCGAGGCAGGATTCGAACCTGCGACCGTAGCGGTCGCGCGATTCCACACTGTAGCGCCTAGAGCGGCTCGGCCACTCCGGCCGGCGGTGAATAAGCGTTTGCATAAGAACCAGAGGTGGATTAGCGTGCTACTGGCTTGCTCTTTCTCTCACATTTATTGATTTTCGTCCCATTCAGATAATTCTTTCGTAGTGTGTCTGTTTTTATTTTTTTATTTCTATTTTTTACAGTGTGTATTCAGTGGGTATTTACAGAGCGCATTTTGATATATTGTAGATCACTCTTGAATATTTAATACCTTATATGCGGCACAAGCTATGTACTGTTGGCGAACCTTACGATTATTGGTGCACGTTCATTTTCTAGTTCACATTAGAGAGTTTTCCTGTAAACGAGATCTTACTAAACTGATTCACGGGAGAACAGTGAAAAAATTTGGTTTAACTACTGCCTCTTTAAGGTAAATGTTTCACGTATACCTAATTTTCGGCTTACAGATTGTGTGTCCATACAAAGATAGAAATATTACAGTTATGTAAATATATCTATTTATCTGTTAATTTAGTACCACTACCCTATGTCTTTCTAGGTTCACCATAGTGCTAAGTGGCAATTTAAGTTCAAAGAATTAGCAACAAGAAGACAATTTACTCGCCAGGGTAGCCGAGAGCGCTAACGCGCTGCTTCCTGTACTCGGGTATGCGCGCCGGCCCCGGATCGAATCCGCCTGGAGGATTAACGACGCGGGCCGGTATGTCGGCCAGCCTGGATGTGGTTTTTAGGCGATTTTCCACATCTCGCTAGGTGATTACCGGGCTGGTTCCCAAGTTACGCCTCAGTTATACGACTGCACTCTTCCATGGCTTACACTAGACGCAGATAGCTGCGGTACACTAGTTTCATCCTGGGGGGTACAGGGCGGCGACAGGAAGGGTATCCGGCCACCCTCTGACTCTAACACTGCTAAATCTATAATAACAAGGCCGACACCCCGTTGAAGCAGGACAAAGGCCAAAAGGATATGGAAATTAATCACCAAAAAGAAATTTATCTTCATTACCGACCGACACTTCAGCAAAACCCTTAGACAACTGCACCAACAAAAATTACTTAATTTCGCTGTCTTTTCAATATTAAACAACGGTCACTGTGATGACAACCATTATTGGAAAGTGTTCTATTCAAATATAATCCGTGTAGTTCTGTAGATGTCTCAGAATAACTTGAGTTTTAAAGCTTTCTGAACGTTATCATGGACAGTATTGTTTCCCGAGGAAGCTCCTATTCTGGACTCTACTTTTTAAAGACGCGTTGCTGCACTGAGACAGCAGAGTTAGAATCACGCATTTAACATGTGTCTGGAATTTAAGTGCACCGTTACTGTGTGAATCCTACGTAGATACAGAACATGGTTTGAATATAAGGTAGACAAGACAAATAAATTAGTAAATAACAAACGTGGATTTTGTAAACTGAGTTTTGCGAAACTCATCTCGCTGTGTTCCTCCCTGAACGTCAGAGCTCAGTAGACAATGGCGCCTAACTTGATGCCGTTTTCCCTGACTTTCGAAATGCATTCGATGCAGCTCTTCGCTGTCTGTTAAAGGACTTCCGAACGAGCTTATCTAGTATCGGAGAAATCTGTGACTGCAGTTTTAAGACTTCCTTGCAGATAAATAAGAAGACGTCCTTCATAGAGGAACAAGATCGACAGGTGTGCAGGCAATTTCAGGAGAAGAACAAAAGAGTGTGATAGGGTCGTTACTTGTAAGCGTAGGCTTCCGCGGCCGTTGTCACTGTCAATAAAACTCTTCTGGGCTGTTGACCGCATTGTCAATGTATAAAATTGTCCGAGGTTTCGGCCACTATTGAAAATGGCTTTCCACAGAGCTTTCTGCTGAGCTAGTATATATTGAAAATGCGGTCAACAGCCCAGAAGAATTTTATTGACAGGGTCGTTACTGTTTACGATTCATTTCTATTATTTAGTGGATAACGCTGGAGGTTCTGTCAAGATATTCACAGAAACGCTTTCGACTATGGGAAGAATGCGTCGCCAGGAGGCTCTCGCGAAGTGTAGGAAGTCCTGCAGTGGATTTAGACGTGATGTAGGGACTGGAAGTTACACTCAGTGTAATTGTAAAGCAAGGCACATAACGAGGCAAAGAGATGCGCTTTTGTGCAGTACAATATCTGCGGCACATTACTGGATGAAATGACTACTGCGAAATACCTGCAGGTATCTCAGAGGACCAAAAATGGAATAACGAAATAATACAAGTAGCTTATAGATTTATCGAGAGAATTTTAAGGAAATGTTCATCCACGGAGCAAGTAGCTTGGAAAACATTCGTTCGTCCGTTTCTTTAAATTGCCCATCAGTCTAGCACCCCTACAAGGTTGGATTAACACAAGCGACGGGGAAGATCCAATGAAGAGTATCGAATTTCGTCACGTGCGTGATCGTTCAGTAGGTGATCTCAATGATCCCCAGTGGTGATCACGAGATCATCCAGGGCTTCCTTGCATACAGAACTCAACATATCGTTTCTGTGGCGTTGTATATTACGTAGAGATTTATGACTGAAATTCTTTAAGCGAATGTGCCAATATACTAATTTCTTATATGTCTCACGAAATGACCTCGACGGGAAAGTCAAAGACACTGTAGCTCGTGCAGTCGTCCTTCTCTCCCACCAATCGTGATTTAAAGGTAGCAGAGCGTAGTCATATGAGACATACCCTCCGCCACGCACCGTACGGGTTTTTGTAGATGTATTATAAGCTACGAGTTTAAACAGAGGACTAGATCGCGTCATGCTTGTAATGCCTGTTTTGATGAAGGATGAGACGATACGCATACAAAAAAGTACTTATTGTACCACTAGAACCTATACTATACGGATGAAATTACGATTTCCTGTGGTTCAGCTATTGAATAATACAAGACAGACGTGTCATAAATGCCCATTTAGATAACGCCCTCTACAATAGTTTACTATATGTAAAAAAAGGTAAAACACTTAACTTCAGATGGTCATATTATCTGTTACGAAGTCATCGTACAACTGTCTCATGAATTGGTACGGAGAATGTTACAACATCAGTTATGAAATATGTGATTTTGTTTCTAGCAGAACATATTAAGCGATGACGTTAGTCCGTTGTTAAGTGCTGTATAGATTTTCATAGCACTTGATAACAGGACGGCGCAGTCCCAAAACAAATTGGGGTAAAAGTAAAATAATATTATACATTTCACAACTGGTAGCGTTTCATGTTTAATATATCTTGCTGAGATAATTTAAAACTGAGAAACAGAAACCACACTGTAGCCAGATCTTTCACTTCTTATCGTCGGGTTGCTGTTCGAAATTACACACATAAAAGTAATGAAAGTGTCTCGAACACTTCCCCAAGGATATAACAGGTGTCAGGATAAAAGCGTGCTTCCTCCACTATAGTGAAGGGTTGTTGCACTAAGCCAGAATTACTTGTGATCATCTTCTTGTTCCATTTCTGGAATGAGGAAAGCATTCTGGTCCCCAGTGAAAAGTACACCTATACACTCAACACTTGCATAAAAACAATGGGTCGCAATATTATCTTTCCTGTAGCCAATAAATGTCCTTACTGGTCTCATAAGGAAGCATCGGAAAATGTTGCGTACGACGTCATGCTTCTAATGGATTAATATCGCCAATGATTTTCATTCAAAGAAATTGACTGTTGGCTAGTATTAACAATGTTTGGGGAAGACAGTAATGTACCACTGATTCGTGGATTCATATGTGTACTCGCGTATTTCCATTTCCGTAAAAAAAAAAAATATAAAAAGTTCCAATCTTGTTCAAACGGCGAATTAACACATTTTTACAGCAACTTAAATGACTAAGATATTAACTGATTCTACGCAACTTCTATTTTCTTTTTTATTGGAAGATCAGAATGCGTATCTTCTAGTCATTAAAGGTTTCCCGTATTTTCAACTTCAAAAATGGTTCAAATGGCTCTGAGCACTATGGGACTTAACTTTTGTGGTCATCAGTCCCCTAGAACTTAGAACTACTTAAACCTAACTAACCTAAGGACATCACACACATCCATGCCCGAGGCAGGATTCGAACCTGCAACCGTAGCAGTCGCGCGGTTCCGGACTGCGCGCCTAGAACCGCTAGACCACCGCGGCCGGCTTTTCAACTTCCTTTTTGAAGATATACCTCTTGTCAATCTCCTATTGATTATAAATATGTAACGGATTTCAGTCTTTCTGTCGTCAGATGGTAGGTTCTGCCTATTATACCTTCCGTTTGTATGTCTCTATCGACCAAATTTTCATGTACGCTTTGGCTGATTGCATTGAGCACGTATTGTAGGTCTCTTGTAGACTAACTAAGGATGGAGGGACGTAACTAACGGATTGTGATACTTCATTTGCAATTCAACGTAGTGGTATGTCCACCAGTACCATTTCAGAAACTTAAACGACACTTCAGAAAACTTATCATACTTCCTGCTTTAGTCAACTCATTAGCTGCAACAGGAACACCTCTCACTTTCAACGTACTGATCCTACCTACTTCTGTTGTTCTTAACATTCACTGCAAAGTCACGCACTTTTATATAAGAAGTCTCACGAATTTATGAACATAACTAATAAAAATATAAAATACTGCCACTGTTCTCCAATGTGGAAGCGCTTTTCCTGGAAAGCTCCTACCGGATGCAGCTGAAGTATTTGAAAAGCAAGCATATTCATACAATCAAATTTTAGCTAAAGTTGATATTACGCACAAGAAATGACAGTTGCATCTGGAACACTTTGTATCTAACTTAACGTCAGTAGCCGCTGCTGGTGGGTTCTGTATTTGACAATATACTGACATACACTAGTTTGTGAAAACTTTAATCATGAGCTCACCCTCTGCAGCGGCACTATGTAGAGATATCATTACCATCAGGATGACCGCAATGGGCCGAGTGGTTGCTCCTGCCCGCAGTACCATTGTATTATGGTACACTACCACTATTTCAGGCTGCAACCTGCAAAGGACGAAAAATGTTTTGTTGGTTGTTATTTATCTTAAAACTTTCAAATATAAACATCGATACATATGTCAGCAGTCTCGACAGTGAAGAAGTATGTAATTGGGAGAAAAATTTGACGAACACGTCATATTCAACTGTGTAGTTAGAGGAGATATGTGTGAATTATGTAGTTCTTACGTCGGGTGAAACAGCTAATCGCAGAATTTCTCAATATTAGACGGAGCTCATTCCCAGCGACCTGTCGCTGTACCCTTCCAGATTGAGACTGGTCCGCTCGGCGGCAGAGCTCGGCAGGCTGGCCGATTAGGGCAATTGTCAGCAATCATACCATCTGCGCATGTGTTAAGCTGCCACTTACGTGAAGAATGGCGCATCATTGCTGTTTTGACAAGGGTCGTTGTGTAGATGACGTATTTCTTCCCGTATAACGAAGTACGAACGCATGTATGCTTTTAATAAGAGAAATACAACGGATATTATACGTGGAATTTCCGTGGAAAACGACGTAGCCTTATTACGAATAACACAGACTTTAACACATATTCACTCTATTACGATCAGGTGAGATCGTTACGGGGTAAATATTTTATTCTTTGATTAAGTAAACCAATTTGTTGACTGACGCCACTTGTGGGAAGATACATGAAATACTTTTATTGTGGCTCACTACCAATGCCTGCAAACATTTCACAACATGTCGTGTGATATGAATAAAATAGCAAATTATGTCTGATTTGGAGCGCGGCTGTTTCTCTAAATAGTAACAGAGTAATTTGACAAATCGCGTCAGCATATCCCGAGTGAAAGGTACAAACAATGTTGTGCAGTGACGATCGGGATACATTAGTTAACCATCAATGGAACAGCACAGTAACTTACGTTTACAATTATTCTCATCTTTCCGCTTGATGTCTGTGTACTTGTCTTTCAATATATAGTTATTTTGGTGCTCAGTTCGAGGATATGATTGATACAGTGTCCACGCTAGTCTATCCTGTACAACCGTCTTCGTCTGTGCATAACACGAGGAATATACGAGTGTATCCTACTATAGTCCAACCTTGCGTTCCCTCCACATCGTTTGCTCCATGCATTTTTCTCCATTGGCAAAGTGAAGGGTACCCGCTACATCAGCATGTGCACAATGAATCCCATGTTTTATCCAAGCTGTGCCATAAATTACTATTCAACTCAGTTCTATTCAGTATCTCGTCATTAACTATTCGATCTACCCATCTAACCATTAGCATTATTCTCTAGAATTGTATTTCCGTAGCTTATGTTCTCTTCCAGTCTAACTGATTATAGCCCACGTTTCACTTTGTACAACGCTTCACAGGAGACATATACCCTTAAAAATACACTTCTTGACTGTTATTCTTCACTCTTCTTAATTACCTTTTAAAATTACTACTTGCCTTCCTTTATTGCTTGTTTAATTTACAGTGGGGAATACGATACACGATAAACTATAGCTCTGTCTCAGTCCCTCCTCAAAAATACTTCTACATTCAAGTTCTTTGACTGCTTTCTCTACAAGTTGTAGATAACCTTTCCTCTCTCTTCTGTATCCATTCGATTTTCATAATTTCAAGTAATGTTTTTCAGTCACACTGTCGAAAGCTTGCTTTAAAACTACAAACGCTACAATCGAAATTACGACGTTCTTCTGTCTACTTTCGAAAACCACTCACAGGATTAGTTTTCCCTGTAGTGCTTTAAAACCCTAACTGACCTTCCCTGATGTCGGCTTCTCTTATCTCAAATTTATCTACTTCCTCTTCTGCTTCCTTAATACAGTCTTCCAATTTATGTCTTTTGTGTCACACTTCTATAAATTTGTTCCCCTTCATTATCTTGATTACTATGACGTTATGACCTGAGCACTTGATATGCGTACAGCTGATTTCCTTTGCTCCAGAGGTTTATTTGAAATTACTGTATGTGGCATTTGTCTTCTCCACACTCATATATGCATACATGTCTTCAGTAAAACCTAGGAGGTCATGTGTATTATTTTTAATAAAAGTAGGTTCGTAGACTAACTAAGTTCGTAGACTATTTTCAAAAGCTATCTCCATAGATTTCGTTGGAGACGTCAACACTCCACCAACAAGGATATTTGCACCACTGGATATAGCCTACGTTTTATTACATGTCTTTTGAAGGTACTAGTAACAATATAACAAGAGTTTGCTTAATTGTAAGGAAATCAGTACAACAGGTATCTGTGAACTCAAAGCACTCACACTTGTTCTGGAGCTTAATTAATTTAGTTTCAGCAGTAAGCTCTACCAACAACACAACGGCTTGGCACTAGGAAGTAGATTGGCATTGAGGTGCAGCTTGTCTAAGATATTGACTGATATTTACGTACGCCATGTAGAACAAAAATACTTATCAACTATTCAACAAATCACAAATAGAATATCTTATTTGTGATGGTACAAATACGTATTTCCAGGTGAAATTAATGCATTGGAAGCAAACTACATAACAATATTAAATTCAGATTTGAAATGAAAAGAATAAGAGCATCAGTGGTCTTAGAGTCAAAATTTATAATGGTAGTCACAACCATGAGTTCAGTGTCTTCATAAAGCTTACCCCCCAGATGTCAGCACCGACAACTCATCAGTTCATTCCAGCCAACACAAAAAGGGATATTTCTGAACCATGTTACACTGAATGCAAACAGCCCATGAGTACTGCAGATTAAGGGAATCAAATGAATGTAATTAAAAACGGTTACATATAATATTGCGTATGGACCCGTAATAATGGACAAACTCGAGAACAAAATTAAATCAAAAGCCACTAATTCACAGAATAGAAATTCATGTAACATCCCCTCCAGTACAATTCCCTCTCCCACAGAAGACAAACCCGAATGTATTATTTGACTATTGGTTTTTAACTACTAACGAGATCTCAAACAATGTCTATGAATGTGATAATAGTCGCCACAATCACCCTTACTTTATTCAGTAAATCATTTATTTTCAGTTTGACACTTGCACGTATACGTGTTCGCTTTCAGAGTTGCCATATCAGCTACTAAATAATCGTAGTTACTACAACGTGTCGTCACCTACAGTACTTCAGAATGATCTTTACCTGGATGTAGGCCAACCGAGCGAAATTTAACAAAGTTAGTGCATGTGAATCACAGCTGAGGTGGAACAATTACAATGTCCTCCAAGAACGGCAGAGCAGTGATACCCCACATGAAGAAAGTGACACAGTCAGCAAGGTTCACAGCAACAGATATCAAGAAATTTTAATACACCATCTATAGTACTCTTCAAAATTACATGAGAATAATACAGCTTACTGTCTTGTTTACTTTGATTTCAGTGTCACTTAGTAAAACAAATTTGTAATGCTGTAATTCACTAAATCCAGTTTATTTCTCTGCATTTAACATTCTATATTTAATGTAATATATGTTTTCAACTAAAGATAACAGTAATATACGGGGTGGTCCATTGATCTTGACCGGGAAAAATATCTCACGAAATAAGCGTCAAACGAAAAAACAACAAAAACGAAACTTGTCTAGCTTGAAGGGAGAAACCCGATGGCGCTATGGTTGGCCAGCTAGAAGGCGCTGCCATAGGCCAAACGGATATCAACTGCGTTTAGTTAAATAGGACCCGTATTTTTTATTACATATTCGTGTGGTACGTAAAGAAATAGTTGGACCACTTTTTTTGCTTTGCGAGAGATGGCACTGTAATAGTCACAAAGGCATAAATAAGTGATATCACGTAACATTCCGCCAGTGAGGACGGTATTTGCTTCGTGATACATTACCCGTTTAAAATGGCCCGTTTACCAATTGCGGAAAAGGTCGATATCCGGTTGATGTATGGCTGTTGTGATCAAATTGCCCAATAGGCGTGTGCTATGTTAGCTGCTCGGTATCCTGGACGACATCATCCAAGTTTCCGACCGTTCGCCGGATAGTTACATTATTTAAGGAAACAGGAAGTGTTCAGCCACATATGAAACGTCAGCCACGACGTGCAACAAATGATGATGCCAAAGTAGGTGTTTTACCTGCTGTCGCGGCTAAGGCGCACATCAGTAGCAGACAAATTGCGCAAAAATCGGGAACCTCAAAAACGTCGGTGTTGAGAATGCTACCTACATCAACATCGATTGCATCCGTACCATATTTCTATGCACCAGGAATTGCATGGCGACGACTTTGAACGTCGTGTACAGTTCGGCCACTGGACACAAGAGAAATTACGCGACGATGACAGATTTTTTGCACGCGTTCTGTTTAGCGACGAAGCGTCATTCACCAACAGTGGTAACGTAAACCGGCATAATGTGCACTATTGGGCAACATAAAATCCATGATGGCTGCGACAAGTGGAACATCAGCGACCTTCGCGTTTTAATGTATGGTGCGACATTATGGGAGGAAAGATAATTGGCCCCCATTATATCGATGGCAATCTAAGTGGTGCAATGTATGCTGATTTCGTATGTAATGTTTTACCAATGTTACTACAAGATGTTTCACTACATGACAGAATGGCGATGTACTTCCAACATGATGGATGTCCGGCACGTAGCTCGGCTGTGTTTGAAGCGGTATTGAATAGCATATTTCATGACAGGAGGATTGGTCGTCGAAGCACCATACCATGGCCCGCACATTTACCTGATCTGACGTCCCCGGGTTTCTTTCTGTGGGAAAGTTGAAAGATATGTGCTATCGTTATCCACCGACAACGCCTGACAACATGCGTCAGCGCGTTGTCAATGCATGTGTGAACATTACGGAAGGTGAACTACTCGCTGTTGAGAGGAATGTCGTTACACGTATTGCCTAATGCGTTGAGGTTGACGGACATCATTTTGAGCATTTATTGCATTAATGTGGTATTTACAGGTAATCATGCTGTAACAGCATGCGTTCTCAGAAATGATACGTTCACAAAGGTACATGCATCACATTGGAACCACCGAAATAAAATGTTCAAACGGACTTACGTTCTGTATTTTAATTTAAAAAAACCTATATGTTACCAACTATTAGGCTAAAATTCTGAGCCATATGTTTGTGACTATTACAGCGCCATCTATCACAAAGCGAAAAAAGTTGTCCAACTAAAAAAATTCATATTTCTTTACGTACAACACGAATATGTAATAAAAATGGAGGTTCCTATTTAAAAAAACGCTGTTGATATCCGTTTGACCTATGGTAGCGCCATCTAGAGGGCCAATCATAGCGCCATCTGGTTTCCCCCTTCAAGCTAGACAATTTTGTTCTTTGTAGTTATTTCGTTTGACGCTTATTTCGTGAGATATTTGGCCCGGTCAGGATCAGTGGACCACCCTGTGCGACTCCTTTAAATGACAGACCCTTCTAACCTATCGCTATATTACAGCATTTTTTACACTCATGTGCTTTGTAACCACTCTACATTTGTTTTCATAGGTATGTAATAAGTCAAAGTTAGTCAAATCAAGTGGAGCGGGTTGGTAATTTGTTTTGTGATGCAACTAAGTGTATGATAAAGAAAAACCAACGTGTGTGTGTGTGTGTGTGTGTGTGTGTGTGTGTGTGTGTGTGTGTGAAAATGCGAATACCAACTCCAAAAAGACTCATGCAAGCGAAACCTTAAAAACAAATGTAGCAGGCGAACACTTTACCTAAGGTTTATTCGAACACAGGTCTGAAGAGGAGCCATCGTTATTACATTTTTGTAACTGTGAATTATACTTTATCACAGGGTAACTCACAAGTACACCAAAGTAACATTTGTTTTGACGAAACATGCAAGTCACCTGATGAATTTTGTCAGTTCCAATGTGGTAATAGTAGTTTTTCAGTAAAGTGACCCAAAAACAGTTTGTTGCTGACTGTTACTCGACATCTAAAAGTAGTTATACTCCATAGAAGCCAGCGTCTCCAATAACATCTTACTCGACAAAGGTGCACTTACATTTTTTCTCCGATCGTTTATCATATTCTATATCTTGATAGCCTTTGTTTTCTATCCGACCACTTGATACTCTGCTGCCATCACTATTTAATCTCTAAAAGCTAACTATTCTTCTTCTACGGTATTCCTTTGTATTCTTTCAATTACTCATTGCATAGTGCTTCCTTAAAACTGTCAACAACTTCTGGATATTTCGCTTTCTCCCTATATCATGTCTTTAATTTATATTTGGACTTAGGTTGGAATTCCAGCTTTCTTATTTTGCCGACGCAAATACAACAACCAGTAACCCTGAAAGTTAAGACCATTACTTCACAATGTGCTGCTCTCACTATACACACGGCCACAAATACATATAAACATTTTAAGGATATGTATTTTAATGCTTAAGGATATGCCAGAGGGTTCTTTTCAATGACCATAGTGGCAGCTAACACTGTCTGCTACTGCATAGGACATCTACATTGCAAGACCATAGCTTCCGTTTGTGTAATATGTTGATTATATATCCTGCTCTTCGTTTAATTGACGTACTAGTAACTAGGCGTCGTCTTCCGTATAATGTGTTACTTCTTCATCATCTGAATATACTACTGCACTTAGTTTAGAGCATTCACCTAAGTTAATATCAAGGTATTGTTGTTTTTGTGGCAGTTTAGTCCGAATATTGGTTTGATTCAGTACTCCACGGTCCTCTATATTCTGCAAGCTTCTTTGTCTCTGCAAAGTACTACAAACATACATTCGTTTTAACCAGCTTACTGTATTCAATCCTTGGGCTCCCTCTATAAATTTTACCATCACACATCTTCCTTCCAGTACCAGATTCACAACTGATTCATGTCCCAGGATAGGTATCATTAAGTGACAGCTACTTTTAGTGATGTTTTGTCATTAACTTTCTTTTCCACATCTGGATTCAATATATCCTTATTACTTTTTCGCTCAACTCATGTAGTTTTCAGCCGTCTTTAGTAGAAACACAATTTAGATGCTACTCTTTTCTGAATTGTGTATGTTCCCTCTTTCACTTTTGTACAAGACTACACTCTAGACATCATCATAAAAGATTTCTAACTCTTAAATTTATATTTGGTGTTTAACATTACCTATTTGTGAGAAACGTTTGTCTTCCCGTTCTTGCTCTATTTTTTGTCTTCCTCACTTCGGCCATCATCACTTACTTTGCTGCTGAAGTGGCTAAACTAATCTATTACTTGTAGTGTCTCATTTCTTGATCTAATTTCTTCAGGGTTTAATTCAAAAAAATTCCAATAAAATTGTTGTAATTTTCAGATATTCTTCTTGAAACTTCGGTGTAGCGTACAGTAGCCGCGCGGTCTTGGCACGGTCCGTTCGGCTTCCCCCGTCGGAGGTTCGAGTCCTGCCTCGGGCATAGGTGTGTGTGTTATCCTTAGCGTAAGTTAGTTTAAGTTAGACTAAATATTATGCAAACTTAGGGACCGATGACCTCTGCAGTTTTGTCCCATAAGTCCTTACCACAAATTTCCATTTGTTTTGAAATCTCCTTTAGACTCTGTCACTTCGTTCAAGAGGTCTTCCAAGTCCTTCGTCGTCTCTGGAAGAAATGCAGAAATATCTACGAACCTCAAAATTTTTCTTTCTGCTCCCTCAACTTTAATTTTCTATAGAAATGTCTCCAAGGTTTCCTTTGCTGGATGCGTAACGTGCAGACTGAATACCATCAGAGACAGGCTGCAACCTCGTGTTACTCTGTTCATAGTTACTGCTCCCTTTCAAGTGTTTCAGCTCTTAGAACTTCATTCTGATATTTGTAAAAGCTGTAGATAACTATTTGTATTTTATCTCTGCTACCATCAGAGTTTTATACGTGAATTCCAGACAACATTGCAAAAGTCTTTCCTGCAGTGCAAATGCTGTGAATGTAGGGTTGAGTTTCTTCAACCTAACTCCTAACATCACTCATTGGGTCATTATTGCCTCGCATCTTCCTCTATTTCTACAAGAACTGTACCCCATCGTCCCCAATGTCGGCTTCTACCACTCTTTCTGTATAGGTACCCCGTTGTTCTGCTCTTCAAATTACTATTACGAGTATCGAATAGATTTTACTTGTTACTTATAGTGGAAGGGGAAGAACCTCATCCAGCTGTAAGTCACAGAAGGGTGCAGCAGACTTCCAGCAGAGAAACTCAGTATAGGTCGGTAATAAAAGAGAGTAGGAGGCAAAGAGTCTTGCTGCTAGGTAGCACCCATGGGAAGGGTGTACACCAGATGGTGCAGGACAAATTGGGAGCAGGGTACCAGTTCACATGTATTGTGTAGCCATGGCCTACACCTCAGCAGGAAAGATAGGTTGGCTGATCATCTTATGGATAAAATATGGAGGGTGTGGCACCATCACATAAAGCACGTACCCCTTTCGTTACTGGCGTCAGAGACGCACCTTCGTAGGTCAGATTCAAGTACGTTGTTTTGAAAGAAGTCAAAACTATCGAAGAGCACCGCAAAATGCACAGGAAAGTGGGATTAGCTTATTTAATCAAAAATAGTAAAGAACTGAGTAATAAGGGGTAGAAGAGCTTTTCGTCTGGAAAAATTAGAGAACTCTGAAAAGACAGACATCCTTTGCCTATCTGATCACCACATAACGACTGAGTTACACAAGTTACATATGAAAGATTACACTCTGGCATGTTACTGTAGCAGAACTAATATGGGAAACGAAAGAGTGTTACATATATTAAGAACACAAGTTCATAAATATTGAGACAAGTACATTTTGTAATAATCAGCACACAGAAGTGTGTGCTTCTGAACTAATACTGAAAATAGCTCACATTTAATCGTACCTGTATATAGATTCCCAATGGGAGATTTAGAATTCTTTATAAGGAATGGATTTCTTATTGTGCTGTCTTTTAGACAGCAGCAAGCAGTTAATAGTGTGTGATGACTTAAGGGTTGCATTTTCTAAAGGATTCTGATAGTAAAAAAAATGCCTGGAAACCTTATTTGGTTCCTACAACTTGATCTCAGTAATTCACTTCCCAACACAGGTGGATAAAAGAGTTGAAACATAATTTATAATCTTTTCTTAGGTGAAGCTCAAAACAAGAAAATGAGTATCTACCCAGTAACAAATGCTCTCCCTCATCATGATGTACAGTTAGTTATGAGCAACAACAGAGAGCCCTATAGTATGGATACTACTCAGGGGAAATGAGTTAGAATAATTAATGACTCCAGGACAAAAGTTTTTAGAATAGTTTGCAGGAGATTACCCAGGCTGTAAATTATAATGAACCATATGATAACACCAAATTCAACGTGTTCTGTGACATATCCATGTAATTGTTCGAAAATATCTTTTCACATAACCTAATAAGAAATGGCATTAAACAGCCATGCAAAATATAATGGACTACAATGGAGATTAATGTACATTGTAAAAGGAAAAGGTAAAACTATTTGTTGGCTAGAACAAGTAGAGATCTTGTGGTAGTGTCACACCACAAATCCTACTCGAAATTACTAAGAAAGGTCATTAAAATGTCCAGGGACATGCATGTAAAGTCAGAAATCAGTAATTCCTACAGCAGACACAAGACTGTACAGAATGTAGTAAAATGAGAGACAGCTCAACCAGCTACAGAAGAGGATAACACTACTATTAAGCTGAAGGAAGGGCTACAAATGATGAGTCACAAGTGACAGGTAGCAAATATAGATTGTAATAATTTCATAAATATAGTAGGAAGTATGGGACAAATAGTTCAAGAGAAAAACACAGCAGTAAATTTGAAAAAGGAGCTCTCGTAAATTGAGTCGTATAAATCTACAACCAACTTCACCTTCTGAAATTAAGAAACTATATATTCACTTAAACATAAAGCAATGCCTAATTTTCGTAATATTTTCAACAGAATACTAAATATTTGTTCCCATATAACAGGCCTCATCTTATTTGAAATATCCAGTGCATCATTCACTCAAGGTATTTTTCCAGAAAGACTGAAGCATGCCAGTGTTGATGTCCTCTTGAAGAAAAGAAGTAAGAGAGGTATTAGTAAATACCAACCTGTTTCACTGTCGAAATCGTTTTCCAAAATCTTTGAGAAGGTGATGTGTTCTAGAATACTGTTTCACATTAGCAACAATAACATCCTCAGGAAATCAGTTTGCATTTCATAACATTTACATGTTCACTCACCATATTTTACAAGCATTAAATGATAAACTAGCACCAGTTGGTATTTTCTGCGACCTATCTAAGGCATTTGACTACTTGAATCACAGTTTTATCTTAGATAAATTGAAGTTTTATGGGACTGCTGGTATAGCCAACCAATGGATAATATCATATCTGACAAAAAAATTATGGAAATTTGTAGTTAAAAATTCAACCAATACAGTCCAGGGACGTAATTTTGGCTGGTGAGAAGTCATGTACAGGGTTCTCCAAGACTGTTACATCCACTATTGTTCATTATCAACATAAACGATCTTCCATATAATATGTAACAAGCAGAATTTTGGCAGATGACACTAATAATATAATCTATTCAAGCATACATGCAGAAATATAAGAAATCGAGAATAATGTTTTTAAAAGTATAATTGACTGGGTTTCTGTGAATAATCCCACATTCAACTTCAAAAATATACAACACAATCAGTTCTGCATATCTAGGTGTACTACATCAGCGACAAATGTAACACTTGGTGAGAAAATAATAAATTGACCAGAAACTTCTAAATGCTTAGGTGTCCATACTAAACTAGATAAAGCTCATATCTGAACTCCTAAAACAACTTAATTCAGCCACATTTGCACTTAGAGTCATGGCTAATCTCAGGAAGAGACAGATCAATAAGATGACTTATTTATTACATTTTCATTCTATAATGTAATATGGAATAATGTTCTGGGGTAGCTCATTATTAAGAAAGAAAGGCTTCTTTGGTCCAAATCGTGCTGTAAGTCTACCATGTGTCACTCACCTTTGTTCATCTTGTAAACGTCTGTTCAAGGAATAAGCATTCTGATTACTGCTTCACAGTAAAATATTTATTCCCTCTTGAAATTTGTTGTAAATAATACAGTAAAGGTCAAAAGGAACCATGATGTACATAATTACAATATCAGAAAGAAAACTGGCCTTTGTTACTCTACATTGAGGTTGTCTTTACCACAAAAAAGGGTGTACAACTCATCCTTAAGGACACCAAATTAAAAACTGAAAACTAACTAAAAAGTGTCCAGTTGACTGCTCCTTCTATTCCATACGATAATTTCTGTTATAATGCACAAAACGTGGTGGGCAGCAATTCCTACATACATCTGTATATTTAAAAAATCTTATAACTGTGTAACATGTTTACAAATTAATTTGGGACATGAATGTAATATGAGTTGTTAATTATCACTACGTTTTATCGTACAAAATGATCTATGGAACTTGATACTAACTTTTACTATTAAATGTACTGTTTAAGTGAAATCACCCAACATCAAAATACTGCAAAAAACTTCTACTAAATCACATTTTTCACACATGCTATATAGCAAAATGTTGCAGAAAATAGTAAAAAAGTACTCATAATTTATAACTAAAATGTTCTTGTATTAAAAAAATGTGTGTGTGTGTGTGTGTGTGTGTGTGTGTGTGTGTGTGTTTTCTTATTCTTATTACTATTAATACTATACAAAAGTTTCATTAAGAAATTTCTTATTTTAATATTCACACAGGATAAATTTGGAACCAATTCAATCATTCTTTCTTCTTATTTCTAATGTTATTTTACTCATTGCAGTTTTCACACAAGTAGCTGTCCTGTGTTTTGCAAACATGTTTATTCTATTTTCCATATATTGATTTTTTGTTGTCATCGTCGTCTGGTCAAAGCTTACTGCATGCACATTTAGTGGCTTTCCTTGTTTTCATGGGTCCAGACATGCTTTAGGGTTTTGGATTCTTCTGACCATTGTCAGAGAATCATCTGTTCTTGGTAAATGTTTTCTTGATGCAACGTGTTCTGCTAACAGTGAGTTTCCAAATTTCTCCAAGAATAATCTGCCTGTCAATCTTTGAAAGCTCTGTTATTTCATTCTGATGCACTGTATAAAATACTAATGAACTTTTCACATCATTTATTTGCTACTTACACACCTTGAAACTCCTGGAGTACTTTTGATGATATTCGAAGCTGATAGGTGACCATGTTATGATGGTTGGTTTTACTGCCATTCAGTATTCCCGTTTTTAGAAATAATCTGTGACACAGTAAATTGACGGTTCAGGAACATTCCCAACTGTCAGCAGCTGCATCAGTTAATTTGTGTTGTTCCGAATGTCGTCTTCCAGCTCTGCGTGAAAACCTTCTCGAAATGTTATCTCCCAATTCACCGCGACCCACTTACTTTCCTCTTTAAGCTATATTTCCTTTAAGCTTATTTCCCTTGTACGACCCATCTAACAGCTTGTTTGGCCTTTCAGCTTTCTCTTCTTTCCTTGGTACTGGTACGCCACATGGGCGCTCAATATTCATACATATGTTTCTCATTCTTGCAAAGTCTATTTAAATTTCTTATGTGTAAAATCCATTTTTCTCATAGTTATTCCTGCTTCTTTGGCCTTGTATTACTTCTCTACGGAGACTTTACATTTTCTGTCGGCTATTGTTTTTCGACGTCTCTACACCCTTGTCTAATGTTTGCTTCCAACATCTCAAAACCTTGAATTCTGTAAATTGATGCAGGTCCCAACGCCACATGCTCCTATTTTTCTGCTATATTTTCGGTATTAGATGTTCATAATCAATAAATTATGGTACGACTTACCACTGACACGGAATGTCTTGCAGATGAAAATCGAGTTTCGAAATCTCTGTTTAACCATTATAGAATTGAGCATCTAACAAAGATAAATTATACTATGAGCAGAGTTCTGCCGGACAGCTTTCAGTTTCATTCCTATCTCCCAGCCATTGTGCTACTGGTTTTCCTTGTCTTTCTTTTCCTACTATCGAATTTCAGTATCCCATCACATCTTCAGTCCCCAACCATAACAAAATTTTTGTCTGCCATAATTACGTGAACAGTCTCTTATACTTTTTAATATCTTCTTTCAACCTCTTCACAAGTTCGTCCAAACGGCCACATCACCTCACAGAATTTTCTTGCAAGTTCCAGCTCATCACATCTGAAGCGCTACGTGGCCTATAAAAGTGTGTCATTGTCTTAAATTATGACTTCGTTGCTGTCTCCTTTACGATGACGCTAGTTTTTGTATTTTTGATTCATCGGTCTTCTGACAGGTTTGATGTGGCCCCCCAGGAATTCCTCTTCTGTATCAAATTTTTTATCTCAGAGTCGAGATTTATCAACTACGTCTTCAATTATTTGCTGGATGCATTCCAATCTCTGTCTTTCTCTACAGTTTCTACCATCTACATCTCCGTCAAGAACTATGGAAGCTATTGTCCGATATCTTAACAGACGTCTAATCACCCTTCTTCTGGACAATGTTATATATATGTTGTTGTCCTCGCTGATTCTGCGGAGAACCTCATTATGCTGTTAGTCCACCTAATTTTCAGTGTTATTATGTAGCAACACGTCTCAATTTCTTGGATTATCTGCTGTTCCGGTTTTTTTTCCCTACCGTCCATGCGTCACTGCCATACAATGCTGCTCTCCAAATGGACATTCTCAGAAATTTCTTGCTCAGACAAATACCTAGGCTAGATACTTCTCTTGGCCAGGAATATTCACTTTACCAAAGCTAAACCCCTTTTTATATCTTGATACCGCCCTTCCCTCACTGGCTATTTTGCTGCCTAGGTAGCATAATCATCAGAATTCCATAACTTTATCTTTATCTGTCCCCAATTCTGGTGTTAAGTGTCTCGCTGTTCTTATTTCTGCCACTTCTCATTACTTTGGTCTTTCTTCCACTTTCAGTCCCTGTTCTGTACTCATTGTACTGTTCATTCCATTCAAGACGTCATTCAGATCTTCTTTACTTTCATTGAGGACAGTAACCTCATCAGCGAATCTTAATATTGATAGTCCTTCACCCTGAACTTTAATCCCACTGTTGAACCTTTCTTTTATGTACCTCATTGCTCATTCGATGTATAGATTGAACCGTGGGGGCGAATGACTACATTTCTACCTTACACCATACTTAAGAGCACTCCGTTCTTGGTCTTCCAGTCTTATTGTTCCCTTGTGGTTGTTGTATATATTGTACGTTACGATATCTTTCCGTGTAGCATACCCCAACATTTTCTCAGTAATTCGAACATCTTGCATCTTATCAGTCGTATATCATGGAACGCTTATTCCAGGTAGGAAAATCCCATAAATGTGTCCTGATTTTTCTTCAGTATTGCTTCCATTATCAGTTGCAACGTCAGAAGTGCCTCTCTGGTGCCTTTACCTTTCCTAAGGCCAAGCTGATAGTCAGCTTATAAATCCTCGATTTTCTTTTCCATTCTTCTGTACATTATTCTTGTCAGCAACTTGAATGCATGACGTGTTAAGTTGGTTTTATCTCACTTGTTGGTTCTTTCTGTTTTGGGAATTGTGTGGATGATGTTTATCCGAAAGTGTAATGGAGTATCACAAGTGTCATAATTCGACACACAACGCGAATAATATTTGTTGTCACTTCCCCAATGATTTTAGAAATGCCGACGGCACATTACCTATCCTACCCACCTTATTTGATCCTAAGTCGTCCATAGCTCTTTTCAGTTCTCATCCTATACTGGATGCACTATCTCTTCTATATCGAATCCTCTGTTTCACCTTCTATCACGTCATCAAATAAGGCCACCCCTTCGTAGAGTTCTCAATGTACTCTATCCACCTGTCTGCTCTCTCCTCTGCATTTAACAGTTGAATTCCCACTGCACTTTTAATATTACCGAGCTGTTGTTAATTTCCTGAGTCAGCCCTTCTGACAATCATTTCTTTTTCGATTTGTTCAGATATTTCTTGCAGCCGTTTTGTCTTAGTCTTCCTCCACTTCCTAGTTACTGTACATTGGGGTGACGACTGAACTGTGGGCATCGTATTACAATGTGGTGGTATCAATCCATAAGTGCATAGTCAAAGTGTAGTGGAGGCCAATAATAGCGAAAGTGGGGTGATGGTGACAAGGCCTGTGACACATCTGGTGGCGTCAGAATCCGTTGGTGACCTGAATGTCACTGCGTCTTCCGATACGCAACATTTACCGTTCCATCCTCACTCGAAATTCAGTGAAGGACAGTGTTGGGTTCGCATGCCACTGGACGAAAGGCGAAAGAGGAAACACGCTGCACACCTGGGTTCTTACGCCTTAGAAAACGGCACGAAGTGCTACCCAGTGCTGATAGTACTTCTGAGACAGCATAGGATGCCTCTCCTGGTGGTCCAGCAGCTCCGGCAGTTGTGGCAGAGAGGTTCTAGGCGCTTCAATCCGGCTCCGCACTGTTGCTACGGTCGCAGGTTCGAAACCGGCCTCGGGCATGGATGTGTGTGGGTCTTTAGGTTTGTTAGGTTTAAGTAGTTCTAAGCGTAGGGGACTGATAACCTCAGATGTTAAGTCCCATAGTGCTTAGAGCCTAAGGTCCAGCAGCCGATTTTCCTACCCAATCTAGACAAGTGCTGAGGTCTGGTATGTTAGACATTCTGAGCTCCTACGTTAGACTGGTAACGGTGCCCTTCAGATAATAGCATACTGCTTGTGAAGAATTCCTTTGTGGGCTCGTAGTGTTTGCAGGTGTTTGCAAAGGGTCTCGTTGGTGACGTGGAGGAGGCTAAGCTGACGGATGTCGACCGCACTGGAGCAGCTGACTGCGAACAGTGGCACGAATGACGCCACAAATGATGCCGCCCACTTTGGTTCCGAGGCTATCTTCGGTTCCTTTCGGCTGATGACTGATTCGAAGAAATCAACTAGCTTCGAATGCGAAGTGAAGCCCAATCCGACTCTGTGTAGCATCATACCCATGTTTGATAGCGATTCTCTGGTTTAGAGAAGAGTGGAAGGTCTAATCAGAGGCTAAGACGACTCTGCGACGGTATTGAATGTAAATATCTCACCCTCTGCTGTCAGGTGGAGAACAGCAGGGTTCCCCTTAGTAGAACAGGTGTGCACTACACGTAGGAAGCAGCTACTAAGGTAGAGGAATACGTACGGCGTGAACGCAGTTGTTTTTCGCATTAGAGAAACCCCTGTTAGGATAAGAGACGAACTCACTGCCAATATCGGAGTTACAACCGCCAAAACCTTCCCACACAATGAACTTTCTCGCAGATCGGATATAGGAAAGGTTAATACGATCTTAGCAAACTGCAAGAGCATCCAAGGAAAGATCTCAGAATTAGTACCGCATATTGAAGGTTCTAATGCCCAGATTTCCGGCATAAGAAATCACCCTCATTCAACCTACGACGTTGTGAAAGAGGGCAAAGGAGAAGACAGAGTTTCGGCGCACTCTCTTTCCCTTGGGGTGAAAACAGCGGAAGGGAACGGTAACCACTGCACTAAAGACATACGTAGATAGGAACTTAAATAGTGGTAACACTGTTGCGGAGACACCATACAATGGAATCTACTATTGCCGCTGACAGCACACGTTGTTGACGTACCTAGCAAATGGACTCGCCCGTCCCACGTCACCGGCGTGCGCACAGTCGGGGGAAAAACAGTCACTTGTGAGCGAGCGGTCTAACGTAACGGTGTCACTATGTTTTCGAAACAGGAACAGCGGAGATGGGTGAAGGTGAATGTGCCAGAGGTCGTACAGCACGACAGTGTCATCACGGTCTTCAAGAGGCGTGCGGGGCATCGGCATTGCCGTACAGAACAGTGGCTCGTTGGGTAAAATCCTTCAACGAAATCGGAAAACTGTGACAGACATGCATCGGGCAGGTCGTCCTAGCGTCTCTGAAGAAGAAGTGCATTGCTGTTGCCGCGTTAGTGGACTGTGATCGACGCCATACGATTCATGAGCTCGTCCACGAAAGTTGATTAGCGCGTACGACTGTGCCTCGCATCCTGATCGAAGTGGTAGGCAAGCTAGAAATTGCATCACGATGGGTTCCGCGTGATGTGACGGAAATACAGAAATGGAAGCGTTACGACGCTGCTCAGACGCAGTTGGTACGCTATGAGTGCGAAGTAGAAGCTTTCTTACGCCGTATCGTAACACATCGTGCGAGCCAAAAGAGCGCCAGAGCCCCAGGATGGTGAATGTTACGGTGATTCTCGAGTAGACTGTGATGGTGTTATCTTAAAGCATTACGTTCCTCCACGGCAGACCGTCAATGCACAGTATTACTTTTCGTTTTCGGACCATAACTTTCGACTAGCTTTGCGAAAGAAGCGGCGACACTTTCTGCGCAATCCACCCATCATTTTGCACGAGAATGCGCGGGAACATACAGCGCAAGCCGTGGCTGTTCTGTTCGGTCGATGGGACTGGGAAGTAGTGTACCATCCAGCATACTCCTCGGATTTAAGTCCTTGTGACATTGATTTGGTTCCGAAGATGAAGGAACCACTTCATGGCATTCGCTTCATAACTGTTCCAGAGATTCGACAGGCAGTAGACCATCAACAGAACAGGCTAACGGTATACTACCCCTTCCACATCGATGGCAAAGGGGCTCTGCACAATGCTGGTGACTACTTTGAAGGACAGTAACAGGTGCAAACATGTAACTCTTTCGTATGTGTTGTGAATAAACAGTTGCCCCTACATAACTTCCAACCCTCGTATAACGCGTATCCACAAGACCGCAATCGACCCTGGGTACGAACCTACAAAGAGACGGCTTAACCTTCACTCCGCTTACGGTGCTAGTTGCCGTCTTTGAATCAGCCATCAGCCGAAGGCAATCGAAGATAGCCTGAGACCCAAGTAGTAGGAATCCTTCGTGCCGACATCTGCCGCTATTTGCAGCCAGCTGCACCAAGTGATCTCCCCGGTAGCATAGTATACCGGACCTGTCCTCCATTCGGATCTCCAGGAGGGCACTGCGAAGGGAGACATAACCATGAGAAAGGACTGAATAAACAACGAAAGGATAACATTCTACGAGCCGCGGGCTGGAATTTCGGAAGTTTGAAAGTGGTAGGCAAGCTAGAAAACTTGAAAACAGAAATGATAAGGGTCAGTCTAAATATAGTTGCGGTCAGTGAAGTGTGAAGGAAAGAAGACAAGGATTTCCGGTCAGATGCGTATACAGCAGTACCAACAGCAGCAGAAAGCGTTGTAACTGGAGTAGGATTCGTTGTGATAAGGAACGTAGGGCAGAAGGTGAGTTACTGTAAAGACGTCAAAAACAGGGTTGTTCTCATCAGAATCGGTAGCAAATCAACATCGACGACGATAGTTCGGGTATAGATGCCGGCGTCTCAAGAAGGAGATGACGAAACAGAGGATGCACATGACGATACTGAGCGGATAGTTAAGTGTGTAAAGGAAAATGAAAATCTAATGGTCATTGAGGATTGTAGACGAAGGATGAGATGAAAAGGTTACGGGAAAGTAGGGGCTTGCTCTAAGAATGAGAGAGGGGAATCACTAACTGAATTCTGCAATAAATTTCATAGCGAACACTCTATTAAAAAACTAGAAAAGGAGGAGGTGTACTTGGAAAAGGTCGGCAGTAGGAAGATTTCAGTTAAATTACATCATGGTCAGACAGAGATTCCGAAATCAGTTACTGAACTGTAAGACGTACATGGGAGATATAGACTCAGATCACAATGAAGTAGTGATGAAGATTAAGCGGAAGTTTAGCTGACTGGTCAGGGAGACTCAATAAGCAAAGAAGTTGGATAAGGAAGTATCAAGGAATGAAAAGACACACTTGAGTTCTCTAAGGCTATACATACTGCGATAATGAATAGCTCGGTAAACAGTTCAGTTGAAAAGGGTTGAACATCTCTAAAAAGGGCAACCATAGGAGCTGGAAAGGGAAACGTAGGTACAAGGGAGGTATCTGCGAACAAACCATGGATAACAGAAGGAAAACGTCAATTGCTCGATGAAAGAAGGCAGCACATAAATATTCAGTGAACTTCAGGAATACAGAAATAAAAGTTAGCTTGGAAAGAAATGAAGTGCAGAGAAGGTTAGGCTAAATGGCTACCAGAAAAAATATGAACTCGAAAAAGAAATGGTGGTCAGAAGGACTTACACATCATATAGAAATATCAAAACAACGTTGGGTGAAATTAAATGTAATGGTGGCCAAATTAAGGCTGAAATGGAAATTCAAGTGTCAAATGCAGAGTAAAGAGCGTATAAAGGCACCAGAGAGGCAGTTCTCACATTGCAGTTGATGATCGAAGCAATATTAAAGTAAATCAAGACCTGTTCATTGGATTTCTCAACGTGGAAAAAGTGTTCCTTTATGTCAAATGTTGTCAGATGTTTGGAATTCTGAGAAAAACGGGGATAAGGTTTAGGGAAAAACGATTAACATACGATATTTATAAGAATTACAATGGTGTAATAAGACTGGAAGACCAAGAAGGATGTGCACCGTTTCAGAAGGGTGTAACACAGGTATGTTGCCTTTTACCCTTACTGTTCAACCTAGACGTCGAAGAAGCAATGTCAGAAAAAAAAAATAAAGTTTCCAATGTAGAAATAAAATTCGACGTGAAAGGATGCTAGTGATTCGCTGTTGGCATAGCTATCCTCGGTGAAAGTGAAGAACTACAGGATCTGCTGAACGGATTCAACAATCTAATGAGTACAGAATATAGAATGAGGGTAAATCGAAGAAAGACGAAAGTTATGAGAAGTAGCAGAGGCGAGAACAGCGAGAAACTTAAAATCAGGATTGATGATCACGAATTAGATGAAGTTACGGAACTCTGCTACCTAGGCAGCAAAATAACCAATGACGCGCGGAGTAAGGAGGACATAAAAAGCAGACTAAAACTGGCAAAAAGGGCACTCCTGTGCAAAGGAAGTCTACTAGTATCAAACACAGACCTTAAGTTGAGGAAGATATTTCTGAGAAAGTAAGATTGGAGCACACCATTTTACGATAGTGAAACGTAGGCTGTGGGAAAACCGGGAAAGAAGAGATCGAAGAATTTGAGACGTGCTAGAGACGAAAGTTGAAAATTAGGTAGACCGTTAAGATAAGGAACGAGGAGGTTCTCCGCAGAAACGGCATTGAAACGAATGTATAAAAAATGACAGACGACATCTCGGAATGACTTCCATGGGTTTGGGGGAACTACAGAGGGTAAAATATGTAGAGGAAGATAGTGATTGCATCACATCCAGCAAATATTTGAGGACGTAGGCTGCAAGAGATACTGCAAGATGAAGAAGTTGGCATGGAGAGGAGTTCGTGGCTGGCCCCATCAAACCAGTCAGAACACTGGTGCCTCAAAAGAAAAATAATCAGCCTGCCGAAGTGGCAGTGCGGTTAAAGGCGCTGCAGTCTGGAACCGCAAGACCGCTACGGTCGCAGGTTCGAATCCTGCCTCGGGCATGGGTGTTTGTGATGTCCTTAGGTTAGTTAGGTTTCACTAGTTCTAAGTTCTAGGGGACTAATGACCTCAGCAGTTGAGTCCCATAGTGCTCAGAGCCATTTGAGCCAAAAATAATCCTTAGACAGTTTTAGGAACAGAATGTTGGCTGAAACTGAAAGTGAATAGCAACGAAATCGTAACTTCAGACTGGAATATTTATCACAACGATTGGTTAGTCGCCAGTGGTAGCAGCTCATTTTTTACATTAAACACCTGAATAATTTCTAGTACCTTTACAACGGATTCCTATCGTAAATTCACCTGGGTAATGTTAAACATCAAAGGTCGATCAAAAATGGTATAGGGATGCTTTTACAGACCGCCTGGGTCAGGATCTGTAGTAGTGCTAATTATCATTAATACTTGTCAGGTATAGATTGTCAGGTATAGATTGGGAGAGCCATGCCAATGACTGTGACATTATCCTGAATGTCCAGCCCGAAAATTATTTCGAGCACATAGAGAAATAAATGGTGAAGGACCCATCTTTTAAAATGGGAAAAATTGAAAAGCATCATTCAACGTGCTTTAGACAAGTACATTCCTGGCAAGGTCTTAAGGGATATGAAAGACCTAAGATTTTTTAATAGCCGTGTTAGAAAACTGCTACGTAAACTAAGAGAGGTTTACCACAGATTCAGGAGAAGTCAAAACCGAGATGACCAAACAAAACCTGAAGAAAACGAAACCGATCGTAAAGAGAATAATGAAAGAAGTTTTCAGTTGCTTTTAAACTAAAATGTTGTTAATCGATCTGAGTTTATGACCCAAAGGGTTTTGGTTTTATGTAAAGTTAGCAAGGGGTTCGAAGTCCTCTATCCATTCACTCCATGACAATTTTGGTACCAAAACGGAGGATAACAGAGAGAAGGCCGAAATACTGTAATCGATCTTCCGAAATTGTTTCACGGCGGAAGATTTCAACTATCGTAGGAATTTCGAAATGGAAAATATTGAGATAGTCGATCGCGGAGTAGATAAATAACTACAATCGCAGGATCCTGAGTAGTTTAGCATTACGGTTGCTGTAAATTCCTGAACACATCACAGCACCCCACCTGTTGTATTTGCCAACGTGGTCGAATGCTTTCAGCTATTTCTTCTATGGAAAATATAGAGGGATAGTTTCCAGCTGACTTCTTACTGTTTCGAACTGCACTGTTTCAGTTTTCACTGTCAACGCTTGTGGCCTTCGTGCTGCGTTGTATCTCCCTCAGTATAAGGTGTATATTGTGATAAAAACGCTGCCTGTCATATCTCCACACTCCGCTTTTCAGTGACCAATGTAAAGTGTGGGGTAAGAATCACTTGTCAGCTCTGGTGCGTAACCAGCGTGTCGGACAACAGGGACAGACGGTCACACTGCATGCACCACAGACATCCTAAGTATTACCTCTAAATTGATCACTTTAGCTAACTGTTTCTATACTTGTTATTCTAGGTGAATCCTCCCTACGTTACTCAAATATCTGCTGCTGTCGATGTTACACTATATTCATCTTCCAAATGTTGTTGCCTTCATTTCACTGACCTCCACTATGGCTGAGTCTTTCCGACGGTTAATGTTTTCCTCTTGGTAATCTCCGCCTTGGAAGATGACCTTTCAGCAATGGAGATATACCATCATGACCCTTTTTCAAGTACAGGCCACCTGTCCTATGAATTCACGTCACATGCCCTTAATGGTATGGCCCCATTACCTGCTGCACTCGCAAGCTGTATATCATAGTTGATTCTTTCATATTTTAGGGGCATTTTCCTGTCCAGAGGGCAAGAATACCTGTCGCTCTTCTGCCCTCTTTGCCTAGGACATTTCTGATAGTTTTTACTCAGAATGTAAGTAGTGGGCGGGTTCGAATATTGGACGCAGAATATTTTGTTTAGCAATGAAAGACGCTACTCCTACACCACGTTTTCTTATTCGCTTCTTCTTTCCTTTTGTACCGTGTCTTCGTAATGTCATACTTTTGCCAGCATACGTTGATGAATCGTGGGAATCTGAGATGAAACCAAATTCCTGGATACTTGATTAACTCTACATTTACTTCATCTACTCCTGCTTCCTTCTTATTTCCTTATGCCTTTGGTGTTTTTGTAATATGTCCATGGTTTTGCTGTCATACAGAAAGAAGTTTACTCACACTGACGTACATTATGATAGTTGTGGCATTACTATTGTTTGGTAGGTTTTCGTTTGAGCGTACGGAATTCCACCATCCTTTAATCTCTAATGGGCTTGTGCATGTGCATACCAGTGCATACCATTCGTCTCTCACCATTTCTATGGAACTGATCTCCCATGTATTAAACCAATACTTATTTATGGTAGTAATACACAATGATTGTAAACATTCAGTTTTACACACATCGGAAGCTTACACCCGAGACCTCAACTTGGTTTACCAAAATGTTCCAGCCGATTTCGGCCAATTCGAACATTTCACTACGTGACCACCCACTGACATTCAGTTGCTCTAAATCTGAAACGACACAAACACAAACACACACACGATTATGTAAATATTGTTTCCATTTAGGTGTGGACGCACTCTATCGCTGGATCGCACATCGCTGTCTGACGCTTCATCTCCACTCCACGACGCAACAGTATTATGTCCATGTGATGGTTTATGGTCAAAGTAGTAGTAGTAGTGATGGTAATAATAACAGTAGTAGTATTAGTTTGATTCATACCTATATCACCGTTACAAGGACTCTGACCATGTCGAGGAACTTCAAATTACGAACAAAAATAAAATAATTTAAAATAGAAAGTATATCAAAAATGTGCAGTATAAATTTCAGGACACATCCCTCACGCGTAGACGAAGAAATTGTGTTGTGTGAACATGTTTCTGGTAACGCTTTGTTTCGGTGTTATCGCTGTTACCACTGTTTTCAAAACTCATTAATCAAGGGAAACACAGAAAAACAGAACGCTAGAACTATGAGGAACATGCACTGTTGGTGACGTCTCGTTACGTTGTGCACCGCCAGTGATTTGTTTCACGTGTTCCTTTTGCCATACGACGCACGTCATTGCTTGTTTACGCGTAACATTAACTGTTCCAGCGATCAATGCGACTGTTGCAAGCACACTGGTTACTACGCAGAGTTGATCATAGGCTTGGCTCTTGCAATGGCAGTGTACACAGATGTGGAGAGTGCACATGCCCATTTGATGTGTCAATTACTGGGGGCAATGGCGCTCGCGCTCAGTGTTTCTACTGGGAGAGATTTCCAGAAAAAGTTTGAAGCGATTGATCGTCGTCTTGGGGAACATAGAACGTTTAAGTCTAATACTGCCAACCGTTGGAGGTCTAAAGGACGAAGACATCGCAAAGGAACGCGGCAGTTCTTCGTGTTGTTGACGACCCTAACGTCAGTAGAAGACATTTATCTACAAAACTTCATGTTGACCACGTAACTGTCTGCGAGTGCTACACGAGGACCAGCTGTATCCATACCATTTGCAGCGTTTGCAGTCACTATAAGCAGCTGATTTTCCTGCACGGGTAGTCTTCTGCGAATGGTTTATTCAACAAAGGGTAAACCCTAATTTTAGTGTAACGCTGTTATTCACAGATGACGCGTCGTTTCAACGAGTTCAGATTGTAAATTTTCACAACCGACGTGTATGGGCAGACGTCAGTCTCACACAGTTATTGAAGTAAGTCATCAACAAAGATCGTCTGTCAATGTTTGGGCTGGCATTTTTGGTTACTGTTTGGCAGGGCATCACTTTCTTCCACTGGTGCTCAACGCACAAAGCTATCATAATTTCCTAGAGAATATCCTAGCTGATACGTCAGCAGATTTGCCTTTAGCTGTGCGACAGAACATGTACTTCGTGCGCGGTGGGGCACCTCTTCGTTTTAGAGCTAATGTCCGTCGGCAGATAACAGAGGGATGAGTCGAGGTGGACCAATTGCCTCGCCTTCACGCTCTCCGGATCTAAACCAACTGGTCTCTTATTTGTGGGGCATTTGAGAGCTCTTGTGTATGGAACCCAAGTACAGGATGTTCAGAGTCTCGGTGCCAATATGATGGAAGGCAGCGAAATAATACGCAAAATTCCAGGGATACATCAGCGCATCCGAGATTCGCTACGATGATGGGTTGGTGTATATATCAGTGCACGCGGAGGGCATGTTGAACTTCTTGTGTGAGAAAGAGTTGCGTGTGATATGCTGGTGCGTTCTGTTTGTGTGTATTTCCCAAGATGAGTTAGTTCCGGAAAATGAGCTACAACGTGGAAACAAAGCGTTTTCAGACCCATGTTCTTATAACATAATTTCTCTGTCTAAGTGTCAGGAATGTATCCTGCAGTGCGTGCTGTAAATTTTTGTTACACCATATATACTGACATTTACATTCTTACAGGCCTGGCTTATCAATGGTGAGATTCTTTTACAGTCGGTAACAGATGATTCAAAACTTCTTAAATTTCTCGTACACTAACGTTGATTGCGTTTTTACAAACGTCTCCATACCCGCTGGTGATGAAATTCGGAGCAATCATTTGTCCTGGATGGCACATGTGGCAGCATGACATGTTTAATTCGTTTGGTTTTTATTTCAAAGCTATTTTCTTTTTGTAAGGAATTATTCCACTATGAATCTAAATTTCCCTGGCGTATGCTATATATGAATAGCTCTCGGGTTTCCTGCCGGGAGGCAGCTTTAAAATACCGCGACGTTTCGGTAAGTGAAGAGGCACGCGGCAGCTTAAATAATAGAAAGGGTTGACGCAAGGAGCAGCACACGTGGCTGTGGAGTGGAGGGCTGAGCGAAGTAAGACTACAAGGGCAGCAGCATTCACAGTCTCTCACACACAGTTCTTTAGTGTCCAAACCAAATATCATTTCCATCAGAATACAAATTCCAACGAATGAGTAAGCTGTGGTACAAAATCACATTATCACTTAAGTTCGTCCCGTTCGCCCAGAATGACAACAATAATCACAGCCAGGGAATTACATTTCCAAAGACTGAGTCTGATACTAATAGTGTTTATGTGGCCAAATGGGTTTCGTAGGATTATAAGAAAACCTCATTTAAAGCAGTAAATGATAAAATACAGAACCAAAAAGCGTAACTCCATTATTAGAAAAGAAATTTCATTTCCAAAATGATTAACACCTTGCGTCCAAAGTGGCGTTAATAGTAGTGACAATTGCCAATCATACTAAGAATTTGAATGACTGAAAATTTGAAACCAACTTCGGTTCAAAATTGACCAAGGCAAGAAAATCTCATTTAAGGTAACAAATCATAAAAGTTAAATGAATAAAAATTTGAAAGTAACTCAAGTTAAGAAACTAAGACAAGAAAATCTCAATTGAAGCAGTAAATAATGAAACATTTAAATACCGTCACATTTAAATACCAAAATGATTAACATCTTTCCCGAAGTGGCGTTCACAGTAATGATAAGAAATTGTCAATCAGACTAAGAATTTAATTCAGTGAAAATTTTAAATCAACTTCAGTTACGAAAATTGGCTAAGGCAAGAAACTCTCATATAAATCAGTAAATAATAAAGCATAGGAACACCAGAATAAAATAACTTCAGTATTAAATAAATGTAATTGTCGTGTGACTAGGGCCTTCCGTCGGGTAGACCGCGCAGTATTAAATATCAGATTTCAATTCCAAAATAATCAACGTTGAGAGCTACAAAATATTAAGTCCAGATGAAGATAATAGTAAGACGAGAAAATCATCCTTTAAACAGTAATAGTTAATCATGTAAAATTTTTGGCATTCAGCAAACAAGAATTTTTATAAAGGAGAAAGAAACCAGGCGACTGGACAGACGTCCACCCTTAAGATGCAGCGAAACACTTCGACAGCATGACTATGTGATATCGCTTCCCCACTGTCAGAAAGGCCAAAAAGATGAGGACTATATTTACAACACGCCAAGATTTTGCATTAAGGACCAATAATAGCCAGGATACCATAGCTAATTACACCGATACAATTCCGTGCAATAACAAGTTATCGCATGAGCTGTTTTAAGATACGAAACAGGAATCAAGAAGCCCGGGAATGAATTGCACGCAGGTGTCGGTTACGGTGGCGGCGTGGCTCGGAACCACAACACAGCTAGTGCGACCCTTAGACAGACCGATCCTCGTTAGTTGCAAACAGAGAGGCCCACCTAAACTGCACAGCGGCTAGGAAACTAAGGGTATTTTGAAAACAGTCCTGTCCAACTTTAAAGAGGGTCAAGTACAAATAACCCATTCAAACAATATTAAATAACAGGAAAATACTATGACAACTGATTTAAAGAGATTACATAAGCCATTGTAATTTTCCCTTGCTTGGCATGATTGAATTGATCAGAGGTAAACGTTCCAAACCGACACAGGCCAGCTAGATATTTACTGCTATTTACTGTTACCAGGGTCTTTTAAGGAATCAATGCACTTTTAAACCTCGCTCTTACGGCACCACGTAATCGTACTTTACGTACAAGGCACTGTCAGAGAAAGACATAATCGATTTAGGATCAAAAGGAACAGCCTACAAGACAACAAATATTCATACAACGGCTCTCAATTCTATGGCCAGAATACTTCCGCCACCGCAGAAAATTCACTTTGCTGCACTTAAGAAACCGCGATCGGTTGCAGTATAACTTTCTTAACCGCACTCAGTTGACAGATCCAACATCCCGCAATACCGGGGGAACCGAAACTATCTCCTTCCAGCGAATCACTCCAAGCATCCACTGAGAACTCTGGGACGCGGCACGCCTGCTACTTGAGCGGCTCGGCCCACTGAAGAAACACCGAAGAGTTGCTCGCACTACAGCGCTTCCGTCGCAGAACAGCGGGGAAGGCAAACACCAAGCTGCACCCTCAAGAAAGAGAGGTCTGCTCATCACAGGCGTCACTTTCCAAATCAACTCGCCGACTCCCGATCACATCTTGGCCTTTTGGCTGGCAGACGGCGCTGCAGACCCACCAATGTGCGCAACGGAGAGATACCACGAAGCTGACTCAACACACTCAGTGGCGAGCCACATGGCTCAAGTCCTACTCACTGCCTTCTGGTGAAGTCAGACAGTCTTCCAAACGTCACCCTGTGTCCCCTCCCCGCCCCCCCCCCGTTCGAAACCCGATAGCTTTTCATGGAAAATTCCATTAATCATTAATCTCTCCTCCGTTCCGTGTAAATTTCTGGACCTTATGACTAAATTGAGCGTTGGGTACACAACAGATAAATTAAGCTTATAAATTACGAATGTTTAAGAACCCGTGACTGTTTATTCAATGTAATTACGGCCTAGATAAAACTGCAGTCAGTCACTTTTTTGAAATATTTCCTTATTCATTCCATCTACATCTACATCTACATGGATACTCTGCAGTCACATTTAAATTCCTGGCAGAGAGTTCATCAAACCACCTTCAAAATTCTCCGTTATTCCAATCTCGTATAGCGCGCGGAAAGAACGAACATATCTTTCCATACGAGCTTTGATTTCTCTTATTTTAGGGTTCAAATGGCTCTGAGCACTATGGGACTCAACTGCTAAGGTCATTAGTCCCCTAGAGCTTAGAACTAGTTAAACCTAACTAACCTAAGGACATCACAAACATCCATGCCCGAGGCAGGATTCGAACCTGCGACCGTAGCGGTCACGCGGTCCCAGACTGAAGCACCTAGAACCGCACGGCCACACCGGCCGGCTACGTGGAACTGTGCGCAGCTTCTGTGATTTCCACTGAATAGATGAATGCTGTTCGTGTACTGGAGTAGGCCGTTGGTCGGTTGCGACGGAGCAGCGAGGAAATCTCCACAGAATGAGGGCAGGCTGGGGCCACTGGCGGCATGCACGCGCAGTCAGAGTTGTGTGGCACTAGCTGCGAGAGCTGCAAAGTTCGCCGCCCACAGAACCTCCATACTGGGGTTGAGTAATCAGTGAACCTCTTATGAAACCGCAACTGCTGTGACATCTCTTCATTGATTACTGGTTGTTGCTTCCAGAGCTGTTCCCGCAAGCAGCAACGTGATGGTGTGCTTGAGTCGGCAAAATTTTGCAGCTGTCTTCCTGTATAGTGTTTAACTTTAGAAATGATTATAATTTATTAGTGAAGGGCACCAGCGGTATCATCTGCCTTGTGGCCGTGAATGTTCTGGTTACCTGTCCTGGTCGTTAGTGTAGTTTCCTGGCAGTGTGTTTTTCCTCGCCATGTTGATGCTGTCAGCACGGCGTGTTGTTCGACAGCTTGATGTTGTTGTTCCTTTTTCTTTGAGTGGTTATTGTGCCTTGGCTGTGTTTAGACGCCAATTATTTAGACATAGTCCTGCTGCGATCCTCGCTGATATTTTTGGTTTTCGTCCTGTTGGTCAGGTGGGAGGGAACTGATTGGGTTGTTGGTTGGTTCTTCAGCCATCCCTAGGTCGCGCTGCCTCCCGATTATTTAGTGTTACGCTTGGCTGCCTGTCTCACCTAAACTGTTGTTAGAGAGTCCTCCCCAGGCCGACCCTTGGAACACTTACGTGCACCACTGTTCTGCTGTTTGTGATTGAGAATTTATTTTGTCACAAGGCTTCCAGCTGTGTTTTAATTTTGTGTTTTCCATGTTCAGTATATGGCCTTCAGCCAAACTTTATGTGAAGTATTTTAAGATTAGGCTTTCAGCCGTGTTTCATTTAAAATTCTTATTTGTTCTGTATTTAGGCCTTCAGCCGCATTTGTTTTAAAATCTGTGGCTTTCAGCCCGTAATCTGAAAATTGCTGTCTGTAAGGTTTCTCTAATTATCTTGAAATCTTAAAATGGCCTTCAGCCGTACTGTATAAATGCTTATCTTAAGGTTTGTCTTCAATTATTTTGAATAATTGTTTGGGCCTTCAGCCGGCAAGATATTTCAAGTTTTCTTAAGATTTTTTTTTGTTGTACTGTGTAAATGCTTGTCTTTAAAGGTTCCCTTTTATTATGTTGAAATATTATTGCTCTTTCAGCCGAGGAATGAATTTAAATTTGCCTTAATATGGATCTTAACGTGAATTTGTAAATGCTTGACTTTTAGGAATTTCCTTTGCTTATCTGAAATATTATTTGGGCCTTTTGTCTGAGAATATATTTTAATTTTATTTAAGTAAGACCTTCAGCCACTTCCGTAAATCCTTGTGCTTTAAAAGGGATTATTTAAAATTTATTATTGAGGCGTTACTTGGGCCCTAGCTGTGAATTGATCCTTGTTGTTTTAAAGAGAAAACTATGCATTGTGTTTTCGAGGAATTAAGTTCTGTGTTCTTGTGTAACTAACAGTAACTGATCTTGGCCCCTTCCCACAACCTGATCCACTCTGTCCTGCGAAACAAGGTTTCAGACACCACTTGTTCATATAAATGTATTCCATAAGCCTGACCCTTATGAGTCAGAGTCGAGAAACCACGAAAAGGTAAACCATAATGTTAGGTGCTCGTAGACTTGGAAGGATTATAGCAATTTCCTCCCAGTGGTTTTCCAGCCGCTTCAGGCTGTGTGCACGTACCGATATTGAACGGCGTGTTGGGGTACAGAACCAGACGCGCATTGGCTGCCAGGCGTATAACACTGTTGCAGGCGTGTGGGGCCCGTGAAACGAGTTCCGGCCGCACTGTGAGACAGTAACGAGGCTACCGCCAGGCACCTGACTCTGTGCAGCTCAGTACTTGTAGCTGCTGCCGTTGCTGCGGGGGTTAGCGATTAATTAGCCATCCTGCTCGTCAGGCGCAATTGGTTTCGGACGTCATGTTTACATTTCTGTACCCCAATAACGTGTTCAGAAGGCGCACCTTACAATACTCCGTGACACAACAAATAACCGAGTAACCACTGCAGTACCAGGTGCAGGGGTACTTTATGCCCATCTTTTGGGAATGTTGCTATCCAGTCAAGTAAGTTATATCTACAAACTTTAAAAAATATTTATTGTTTTTAATGAAGTCTCCTCCAGATTCGATAAATGTTTAAAATTTTTCTGTAAGGTTAGCCAAGAAGCTGAAGTTTCGATAGTAGAGGTAACTTCTCGCATTGAATGTCATATACAGTGTTTTCATGTTGAAATCTTATTCACACACTCCTTAAATTTTCCGGATGGGCATGAAGTAACACCCGCAGTAACACACATGACTGAAAAGTTTAGCACTAATCATGATTTCGCACGGTTCAGTGACCTGGTAAAAATCTTTCAATTGGATGCCACTTCGGAAACTTACATGTCCCTATACAAGCGAATTCATTCACCCGGCAAAATGAGACCTACAGTTTAATGTGGAATCCTAACTATGTACCGCTTCTGCTAAATTCCGGAGATGTGATGCTAGATTAAAAGGCGATCCCGCTACCTCTCTGTTTCGATGCTCGAGATTTGCTGCTAGACCACAATATCCAACAGTTGTTCAAGAGGTACACCATCTTCTTTTTCACCATCAGTTATCTATTTTAACGATGGAAAACGTAATGTTAGTGAATCATGTGAGGTGAATAACGAATAAATTCTCCAGTGACACTAGACTTCTCCCTATCATTTAATCTGAGACTGTAACTTAACATTTCTCTTTTCTGTGTAATCATAAATTTATAAACATTATTATTTCTTAATATGAACTAACTCCTTCATTAGTACAACATATGTGAGAAACGTAATGATAAAAATTTCTTACATTTCTAAGTGTTGATTTTATCGCAACACTCTAGTACTAAAAATTGTGAGAGTAGTGCGTAGATTTTCTCAGAATTCTTGTTCTGCTTCAGGCACACATAACTCACTGGATATTTTTTGTAAATATAAACATAAGTAACTAATTTTTAACAAGTCTTCTGTCTGAATGACTGGAGACGGCAAAACGTATGTGCACAAGCACACTGAGACCCTGGCCATATTTCTCACGGAGTCACTGTTTCTGTAACAACCGTTCGTCCCAATAAAGATGACCCCAACTTAGGTCTTCACAAATTATGGTTTATGGAGCACGCATGCAATTTGTATGATACGTCTATCTTACGAAGGCAAGTGATTCATGTTTGATATGGAATTTTGTACATATTTACCCAATTCTATTGCTCCACCTTGCAGTGTACCAAACTGAGGCACATTCAAATAGAGTGCAGCAGTCTGACATATATCGAAGGTCAGATGAAATACAGGTACAGCTGATTCCATTTCAACACACACATGTATGGCAACAGCAGTGTCATTGTATCAACAGTGATGTGTTTGTTAGTACTGCTTTGAAATAAACAGCACAAAAGTCACTGCAAAGTGTATTTCTACATTCTCAAGTGTTGTGAACATACGTGGTTTACATGATTCAGGCTTGACATGAAGTGAAGCAGAATGACCATATTTTAAACTGTAATATGCTATGTCAGGTATTCTGTGTGTGTGTGTGTGTGTGTGTGTGTGTGTGTGTGTGTGTGTGTGTGTCACACATGAGATGAAAGTAAAAAATATAGTGAATCGATATTGTTCTTAATTAGCAATATGTGTTCAGTTACATCACAATTGTTATTATTTTATTATTATCTTTCCCTGGCAACAGATGTGTTGTAACAGAGCTTCATACTGTATTCTTTACTCAGAAGCATATGTCTCAGGATATGTTTCTATTTTATGAGATGACTATGTAACCTCCAAATCTCTCCAAAGTCTTATGAACGATATAAGCTAGTGTATACTGCTATCTGTCACAGTACAACCGAAACAGAAAAATTATAGGAAATCTGTTAAAGATTAAGTGCAGGCACTGAACTTGTCATAGTTTGCATACTGTCACTCTCTACCCCTGTGGTGCAAATATGTGCTGTTTGTGTACTCCTTTAGAACAGTTACAGCAGTAGTGCTACATATGAATTTGCTACATATGTTTTAATGCTAGAAATCGTTAATAGGGAGTAGTTTAACTCTATCATACACAATGCTTGTAGACATCTTTAATAGGGAGTGGTATAACTGTATCGTACACACTGGTTGCTTACTCTTAATCCGTTAATATCTATTTGATGGTATAATATAATGTAATATAACAAAAAAATATATATTTAGGCAGCCCTCCACAGGGTTAGACTTTAACATTCCATTCCACAGTTATATATCACAGCTTACAAATATGTTTATTTTAGTAAAGGAAGATATACGTGCTTCTGACTTATTTGTAACAGGGCATGCTATAAAATGGCTGACGATTGCCTGGATTACTCTGAAGCCAGTGAGCAGAAAAATATAATTTGTTATACATCCTTACAGTTAGAGCTCACACATGTTAAACATTTCAAAGGAAGTGGTAAAATCGTAGTGTAAACATAGTTATCGTACTAAGAGTAGACCTAAATTGATGTATATAATAAAATGGTAGTAAATCCTACAAAATCGTTTGCTTTTGTCTAAACCATGACATTTGAAGTGCGTAGCGAAGCAGCCTACTCACGCCTTATAAAATTCACATCAGTCTTTCCATTGTGTGCCAGCCTAGTCCGCTGTAACTAGCTCTGACGTCATACATGTTGCGCAATACTTTAAAAATCAAGTAAATAACCTGAAACGTTTCTAGCATGTCAGGAGTAATACTAAATCAATATGTGTTGAATATCAGTTCAATAACTTTAACCATTTTCGAAATTTGGACATTTTTCTGTAAAAATCATTGGCGCAACAGAAAAGAGCTAGAAACTTAAAAATTTATATTTAGATTCCTTTTGCATAATAATTTAGTACAAACAGTATTCTGGATCTCACAAATTAAAATTTTAGTTGAAATTCATGATTTTCTGGTTTTTGTCTTAGAAATTAAGGAAGCAAGATAAATTAAGTAGACGAATAAATGAAGCTAGAATGTTTAAATTTAAGTAGAAGGGGGATCCGCTATAATCATAAAAATGTGAGAAGTTTCAACAGAATAACTATAAAACTCTAGCTATAGCGTATCTCCAAAGAGCAAGTTCAGAGCTCTTCTACTGCGTGTAGTGTAATTAAATTAATTCTCTCGCCCAAAATATTTTACTTAGCCACATCAGACTTTTATTATGAATACTTACTTGTGTGGTGATTGCACAGTTAAATTGAAAGCTTCATCAGCCATCAGCAAAGGAAGCAATGATTTATTCTATAACTTAAAGTGGTGCATTACTAGCCCAGCGGCTAGTCGGGAGAGCAGATTTGATCAGGCGTTCCCTTAGCCGTCCGCACCGCGGCTTTATATGTAAGAACGCGGCGCGAGAAAAGGAAAGCCCCAGTTCTCTCCAGACGCTGATTAACGCACCACCTGTGCTGGGAGTCGCGTCGCGTCGGTATCGTTGATATAAACAGCCTCGGATGCAGTAATAAGTAACTCGGGATACGCGTAACCATGAAATCGTTTTCGAGTGAAGTGTTAATTTTGGGATGACGTTAATGATCTATCTTTAGTTTGCGTATGTCGTATTTTCACGTGCCGCCGCAATCCAGACATTCTACCATTATTAGCGTGGCGTTTGATGAACATTATCATCAAATTATGGCGAGCATTCACTTAAACATTTAATTTGCATCAGCGCATTAGACTCTGAACTGCTCTGATAGTTGGATTGTGTGGATTCTTTTTGGTCTGTGACTTTCAAAATATAGTGAACATTTTAGAGAGAATGGTTTTTGATTATGAATCCCAGACAATCTCCTAATTCCTCAGAGCTATAAGCTGTAGCTATAAATGTATTTCTCAGATGAAGTGGGCACTAGGAATTCTAAGTACAGGCTTCACGTTTTGCTAATCACTTTCTGGTTGCCAATATTGTAGTTAGAGAGCCAGTGTTGAGAACGGCAAACAACAGCATTAAATAAATAATAGGAACATTAACAATTATTCCACCCACCACCCCACAAGTGGACTGTCATCAGACCCATCACAAAGGTCGCCACCACCTACAACCATACAGATAATGTAAGCAACTTCAAAGAAAATATCTTTGATAATACAAAATACTTAACTCCATTACAATATCATTGTATTGACATTTGTTGTAAGACCCTTTTTCCAGAAATGTATATGGGTATAAACTTAAATTTTATGTCAGATACTAACAACTGCACTCCCTTGCTTATGTGGATAAAAAATTTGCTTCTGAGCCAGTGCAGCCAAATAAGATGTATACAAGACATTATATGTGCATGCCAAATTTTTTTGTTAAATGCCTATTAATTCCTTTTCTTGTACATTGCAGTTGATTTGTCTATGGGCAGTGACTAGTTTTATTGGCCATCATTTGCAGAAGCATTTGCAAGTATTGTACCACTGGAAGCATCTGAATCAGAAGACAATGAAAGCTCCATTCTGCGTAAGCACCAAATCTGTCGTTTCAAATGTTGATGGTTCGATCAACCTCTTCGTTATCTTAGAGCAATAATGTTGATGATGATGAGGTTGATGAAAATCATCCTAACCTTCTCCCTCCCATTAAAGTTATACATTAGGGTGAGCAACATTGCCTTTCTTTCCTTATATTGTGTGTGTGTGTGTGTGTGTGTGTGTGTGTGTGTGCATGTGTTCATTCGTTATGTAATGATACAATTCATGTATATTAGAGCTAAAATGTCATTATGGAATGAGGAGATTTTACAACATGAAACTGATGTTTACACATGTATGTAGGGCCTACTGATTTTTTATATTTGTTGTCATATGTATACACTATTTAGGTATTCTTTCTAGGTATTATCTCAATATGTTTGCACACTGTACTATAAATATCGAGGACAGCCCTACGAAAATGAGTGTAAAACAGCAGTATCATACAAATGAGATGTATGTCAACAGTGTTATGAGTAATAATGAACCAGAGGGCCGCCTTCAGCATTTGAGGATGTCAGTGAATGGGCTGCACTTCTCCTGGGGCAGATATGGGAGTGTCAAATTAAGAATTAATAAATTGTACATATTTTTAGAAAATAAAAACGTTTTAAACAATAAACATGTTTCCTTACTCATCGACCACTGCTGTCTGTGAGTGAGTGTGAGTCTGTGTGTGTGTGTGTGTGTGTGTGTGTTTGTGTGTATCTCTACCACCTCAGTTGGCTCCCACCAGCTGACAACTGCCCAGATGTGGCTGCATATGTTTGTTCGGACACAGCAGCAGCAGTAGTGGTGGCAGCAGTGGTGGTGTCAGGTGGAGGGTGGTGGTCTGTGAAGGCCTGTACAGGCTTGTGGTCGCCCACAGTGGCTGGCTGACAGACTATGGTGAGAAGGCCTCTCCTTCCACCCCATGAATGGGGCTTAACTGTCGCCCTGTGAGCATCAAGAGCAGTGTTGTATGGCAGAGAGCCAGTAGTACTACTGTACATGCATGTACACTCTCACTACTTAGTTCATCTTGACAGCAACGATTTGCATTTGAGCACTTCCTCTAGGCGAGCATTGTTTATGTGCTTGAATCAGAGGATGGAGATTAGGGAGATAAGAACAATGTTTGTATTATTTCTTTATATACATGTTACCATTATTACATTCATATAGTTCTCCAATATTTAGTGAACAATATTGCTTTCTACCCCATTCAGCTTCATCCTGTACAGTGTTCAGAATTACCCTTCTACTGACTTTTTAGTTACTGACATTCTTTGGCAGTGGATTAATACAAGCACTTACACACAGTAGTGATTACTTTATGTTTACACTTCTCTCAAGCGAATACTCCACAATGTCATTTTATGCACCTCCGACATTGGTCACCATCGACTTGTTCTGTTTGTAATTATCACTAATGCGTAGTACAGATCATCCAGAATCACAACAGTCGAATGTGCTATGTCCCCTGATGTTAATTCAAGCACAGATTTGCTGTATGTGACGACTATTGAAACCTTTCTCCAACCATATAAGTGTCAGTTGGTGTATAGGGTACAACATGTTGAGTTGTCGTCTTCTTCTCTATGTATTCCTTCATGCTGCATAGATAGTCCCATTTGTGCCATGAATGCAGCACTCTAGCCCCAACAAGTTGAACATCTTGTTCTTCAGTTACTACATTACATCCACTATTAGGTACAAGGCCAGCAGTGACTTATTTAGATCCACTAGCAGCCAAATAATATGTGTTAGTGATTAGCAGTATTCTGCCAGCACAGCAGATTCTTAAAATCTAGAAGACTGTCTGTGGGTTGCTGCATTTCAGATGCTACAGACAAGAGTCCCTTTGCACCAGGGGAAAACAATAATGTAAGTATAAACGAATATATTAATAACAACAGTAACAATAATTTATGGATAAATACTTACATACAGATTTATTCAACTTTTTGGAGGTAATTTCAGATCTCTGCTGATAGAACTTCATGATGGTCCTTCCACTGCAGAGCAGAGACCTTGAGTGATTACTGTTGGCTAAAGTCAAATTGGAAGTGGAGAGAGGAGGGTAAGGGGGATTGGGGATGATGGGAACTGGGAATCGTTAAACATGATATGCACAATTGTCAGCTGTTATATGAGGCCAGATACAAGAAGTGCTGACGTATGCTCAGTCAGTGATTTGTGCCAGAACCTGCAATGCTGCTCTACTTAAACGTTTCCTCGACAATACTTACATACTGAGAGTTACACGATTTTTATTGATTTTATTTAAAAAACTTATATAATTTGGAAATAGATGCCTAAAATGGCTGAAAGTCCTGGTGCATGGCTTTCGACAGACGAGCACTTCGGCGACTTGTAAGCCCCTAACCTAACCCAGTAAGCCAATCTGTGAAAGGGGACGTGCAGCTTAACGTGGAATCTGAATCACTTATTGTTCGTGGCGACATCTCATATCGTTGAGAGGTGAGTTTTAGATTACAAGGAGACTGAATATTTCTGTCATTAGGTTGGGATTCAGTACCATGACGTTTCGGTTTTCGGGCAGAACTAACTGGCAGAACAGAATAAATGCAATGAGCACACAAAAACTCAAAGCAGATTAATTAAAGAAGTAGTAACGAACAGAGCTGAGAAGAAGGAGAGTCATTGGTTTCACATGTACTACAGAAAAATGAATTTTCGTTAATGTTGTTACTATTGAGAAAGATGCTACAAAGTAAATAATGAATGAGGTCACTATGCAGAAAAAATATTAGACATATTTCCTCTGAGAATGAAAGGAAAAAAGGCAACACTTTACCCTGCATTCTGGATATACGTAATATGTCGACTACGCATATATGAAAATACAATTAATACAGGAAAAATATTCAGAATTGCGAGTATGTTTACTCTTTTACTGCGGATGGCCTGAAGGTGGCACAGTGAAATGCTGAAACTGGTAGCCTTCAAAATAAAATAAAATAAATCATTTGAAGTTACACCTAAGTTGGTGAATCTCATTGACATTGACAAACTGAAAAGATAAGTTAAAAGAAATTGGTCCCTGTCTGATATTAGGCGGTTAATCAGTAAAAAGTTTCCTAACGTTTGTGGCCGAGAAACAGCGCCCTGCTCTCTCTCTCTCTCTCTCTCTCTCTCTCTCTTTGTGTCTTTGTGTGTGGCCATTGAGTTGGATCCTCGACAGTACAGCCATGTATGTCCCTCTTTTTAAGTACTAATTTATTTACTTTATCCAGCCCTGGTGGATATTACCTTGTATTATAAATCCGGTTTTAGTTGTGACAGAGTCCTTCTGCATCTCATAATCATAAAAGCGGTTTGACGGTGGGTTCTCTCACCACATTCGATCTTTTTCTCCTGAGAGAAATATATTTCGAAGAAAGTCCCGTTTTCTATGTTTTTCTTAGAAAAGTGTGTCTGGATTTTGCTAAAAATGGCATTTCTCGTCTCTCCACATTCCAGTTGTAACGCAGTTTTAGCTGGTATCCATACAGGGTATGCTATTGTTACTTCAGTTACCGGTTCTGACCTGCGATGGTCGCAGTTGGTCCTTTCGGAACTCGTCTGGATGTGGGCCTCTCCTGTCGGTTTGCTTGACCTAAGTACCTCTGCTCGCCTGCAGTTCAACGTCTTATGTTTCCAAAGTGGCCTTTTATCTAAACTGAACCACGCAATACAACATAAGAACGTAAACTAGATTGATTAGCTACTGGCAATCACAGGCACTCGTACACATCTCACTAGTTCGTGGGTATTAATTGTTCTGATGCAATTGGTCTTTTTATCTCAGATTTTTAGTTAGGGGACAGTTTTGGAGAAAACAGACGCCTACCAAATGGCACTACTGGCTGGAGCATCACGCGGTGCACTGCTCTTTGCCACTGTGCGTCGCCCCACCATCTGCTTTCTTACATGAACAACCAATATAGTAGTAATCTTTTTCCAAGAATACAGACTGCAACGTCTTTGTCCCAAACTATCTGATAGCTTCATGGAAGGTTTTCAACAACTTTTCTTACAGAAACGGACGTTGCAAAATCTAGTTTTTGATCAGATGTGTGGAGAATGATTAGCCATTGCAGTGACTACAGCCGTCAAGAAATACAGGAAATGTATTCGCAGTTGTGAGTATGAACCACCATCGGCTGTATATTGGAACGATGACAGTGAAAATTGGTAGCGCACAGGGACTGTAACCCCCGTTTCCCACTTCATGTCATTGGTTCGCCTACCAGTGCACGAATCACGGCCAGATCCAAACTTGCAAATGTCACAACTTGCGCTCTTAAGATATGTGTATTCCATTTTTAAGCTTTAAACGCTATTATGATTACCCGTCAGTTTCAGTAAGCTTGTTTTGTACACGCTGATGTACATTACAAGCATACTCGTTTATTATGCAAGGTGCAGAAGATGGCATAGTGGAATGCTGAAACTGGTAGCCTTCAAAATAAAATAAAATAAAATATCATCTTAACTTGCATGTCTGTTGGTGAATTTAATTGACACTGACAATTACTTAACCAGCCGATGTCTCCTGTCCTTGATGAACCAATAGAGATATCATTTTAGTGGCCGGAGCTGGGAATATCTGTAGCTTAGCCATTTGAATATGACGTGAGAAAGAAAAATCTAAGATCTGAATTCCCATTTTCAGATGCAGATGACACAAAATCACTTCATCGCAAGACTTCATCTCGTTCGCCATACGCCTAGGACAGGCGCCATGTCCACATCTCGCCAGCCAAGCTGCCAGGTGCCTCTCCGAGCAGAAAATCTTGGAGACTTACGTTGTTTTGAGCTGATCTGCACTTAGCTGCAAGCACATGCGCGAAACCAATGACTGATTTTGCAGCCACTTCTGCCTCTAACTGCGGATAAACATGGTGAGAGCTATCCGCGACCGTGAGACCGACCATAGGGACAGTCAAATCATTTCTTTTGAGTGTCAGTAATTTTAATGCTTTACTATGAGCACTTGTGTGAAGATTTTTAAAATCAATATGTTTTCAGTCATGGCCACAGATGGAAACGTATAAATTTCTGTAGTGCAATCTAAATTTTAGTAATAAATTTTTTGTACTCAGACGTGATTATTGGTATGCGCCTCCCGATACTTTACCCCGATTTGCTAATTTAGTAGTTTCGTAGTGCCATTGTCAGATGATTTAATGTACACATCGATGAAATAAAGTGAATTAATTCCGATTCTTGTTTAATTTCATCGTTAAAGGCCTCCTCATTCATTATTTTGGATAGGCTGTTATTTATCGACGTAAGATTAAGAAGACACCTTTTTGACAACTTTAAGTCAAAAATCCGACCGCTATCTAGCACATTGTGCCCCATCTGTCTTTACAGTGAGCCTTAGGATTTTGGCGTTGGTATTCACGTTAGTTTATTTACGTGTTGTCTTTAATTGAATACATGCTACTAGTTTAAAAGGATGCGGACAATTAAGAAAAAATGAATAAACGTATCAACGATTGCTTTAGGTCTGAATATCTTTTACAGCTTCATTTTCCTTACTGCGCGAGCAGGTGTGCGATCTAAGTCTGCTCGCATGCGTGTATGAATATACAAGCAACTTCATAAAATACATCTCTCGCAGCAACAGTGGTCGCTCAACACGCAGACATCACAAACTCTTGGACACAGAACACGATTAGCTGAATAATTATGGAACTGGAGCAAACTGTGAAATGAGAACAGCATTAAACTTTTACATTTGTAATCCTAACTTGAAGTTGCATTTTAAATGTGTCTGAATGCCCAGATGCCGAGTGAGCCACCCGATATCTCATACTCCCTGTTGCAGTGAAACAGTAATTTTATGAGTAGCTGCTAGAATTATTCCCGCTCTCTCTAAATCATTCAGACGACTGACAATTAAAAAATCCAATTTAAAATAAATGATGAAACGTAAATTGGCACCAGCGATACAATATCTTTGCCAACACAATTCATGTTATTAGTAACAGAAATACCTTTGTTACTAAACGACTGACCAGGTTTATGGCACCTGACTTCCATTGCAAGTTGCGTATCTATCGGCTTCCAGGGGTAACAAAAATTTTATGAGACTTTACTGCTCTCATACAGATATGATTTTATGTATATAGACCGAAGCGGCGAGTGAAAAATCGTACGACGTTGATACAGCAGTTTATACAACTGCACGGATTACTCTGCCGCGCAGAGTGGCCGCATTGTTTGAGGCACCATGACACGAACTGCGCGGCCCCTCCCGCCGGAGGTTCGAGTTCTGCCTCGGGCATGAGGGTGTGTGTTGTTCTTAGCATAGTTAGTTTAAGTAGTGTGTAAGTCTAGGGGCGGTTCTAGGCGCTACAGTCCGGAACCGCGCGACTGCTACGGTCGCAGGTTCGAATCCTGCCTCGGGCATGGATGTGTGTGATGGCCTTAAGTTAGTTAGGTTTAAGTAGTTCTCAGTTCTAGGGTACTGATGACCTCTGAAGTTTAAGTCCCATAGTGCTCAGAGCCATTTGAACCATTTTTAAAGTCTAGGGACCGATGACCTCACCAGTTGGGTCCCCTAGGAATTTAAACACATTTGAACATTTTTGATTACCCTGGCACGTCTCCCACCTCGATCCTCATTCTCACTGCCACCCCTGTCTACTTTAAACTCTCGCTTTCGCAGAACAGAACTGCCAAGGCTCTGCGTATTCTAGAACAGCACCACAGCATCGAAAGCGAATGGGATCCAGACTGAAACCCAGGTGCAAGGACTTATACAAATGAAATGACACAGTTTCAGGGAATTTAGTTGTCTCATACGGATATGATTTAACGTATACTATCTGAAGCTGGGAATGGAGATTTTCACCAAGGTCGGGAATTGAACACGGGTAATCTGCAAGATATCCGGGTTTGATTTCCGGCCCTGGTACAAGTTTAACCTCCCCGCTTGAGACTATATAAAAGATTATTCACATAACTGTCGACCGACACTAAAAATTTCATATGCTGCCATAATCTAGTCACTAAGAAGTATGAAATGGTTCATATGGGTCTGAGCACTATGGGACTTAACATCTGAGGTCATCAGTCCCCTAGAACTTAAAACTACTTAAACCTAACTAACCTAACGACATCACATACATCAATGCCCGAGGCAGGATTTGAACCTGAGACCTCAGCGGTCGAGTGGCTCCAGACTGAAGAGTCTTGAACAGCTTGGCCACAGTGGGCGGCGAGAAGTATGACTTTACGTCAAAGTTTCAAGACAGTAAGATAAGTATCATGATGACAAACTGTATAAACGGCTTGAGTAAGCGTAAAATACCGCTCGCTTGCCGCCCTAACTAGCTTTATCCAGTACTTTTGACGTGAGCAGTTTGCGTCTTGCAACGAAGTTAAGACATTATTTCATACCTATGAAAAACTTCTCGCGGACACACCCGCAAAATTATGAAAGAAGAGAGTTTATTACTTGCTACATTTTTGCTGTAAAACTATAACGTCAGACATGACGTCGTAATTTACTGCTTCTTTAATACTCACTCTGTCCGTAAAATATATTGCAGACTTTGGGTATTTTTCCTGTCTGTTATCTCTTGTATACGAGATGGCATAGTTTGTTACGGCTGGCTGTCGCAAAGAACTCAAAAATCTGAGACAATTTAGTGTTCAAAATGGTTCAAATGGCTCTGAGCACTATGGGACTCAACATCTTAGGTCATAAGTCCCCTAGAACTTAGAACTACTTAAACCTAACCTACCTAAGGACATCACACACACTCATGCCCGAGGCAGGATTCGAACCTGCGACCATAGCGGTCCCGCGGTTCCGAACTGCAGCGCCAGAACCGCACGGCCACCGCGGCCGGCCAATTTAGTGTTCGAGAGCTCTGTCAAATTGTTTTTGTAGAATGGTATCAACCATCTAATCTGCATTTATATTCTCTTCAGTCTTCTATTATATAACCTTAAATATGAATTACTTCTAATCTAACAGTACAAAATAATTTTGTTAAAAAATTTCGAAAAATTAAAATCATTGAATCGAAGTAGATATTACATTGTACTGATGGTATTCACTCTCTGTTGTGTTCGTCACTGGTGGCATGAACCAAACAAGATGAAAGATGTTTTAAGAAACAACAGTGATAGCATTTCCAAGGGAGAGCTGGAAGCAGAGAAAGTGCCGCAGGTGGAGCAGCGCGTGGCGTGGGACAGAGACAAACAGCAAAGTGGCAACGCCGCAGTCGTCTTCATCCCTCTCTCTACGTGTCACGCAGCCGCCTTCTTAACTGTACACCGCTAATAGGAGCCAGTCGTCCCACTCCAACCACGAATCGGCATGGCGGCAGCATTAAGCCGAAACCCGCTCAGAATTAGCGGTACGTGCTACTTAATATCCGAACATCGCCAGCAGGTAGGAAAGCCGCACCTTTACGATTTGAGGAGGAGGAGGAAGAGGAGGAAAAGTCTACGGCGAGAATCTCGGGAGAGCACGAGGACGTTGCTGCGGCAGCCTCTCGCGACGAGGACTGCGAACAGGCGTCCTCGGGGCGGCACTCGCGTAAAATTTTATCATGGCGGGAGGCCTTATAGAGAGGGGGAGAGGTCCCCAGAGAGGTGGCTACTGTGCGACCCTGCGCTGCGGCAATAACCGCCCACTTCCGTTTTATGCGCACCACACCCGCTCCGCGCCCTGCCGATCCGTGCTCTCAGTTGCCGCGCACTGGCAGGCAGCGACGATGCGGCGACACCCCCTCCACTCCACCCCCTCCCCCCCACCCCTCGCACCACCAACAATGACACTACGTGCCTGGAGGAGCGCTGGCCCCTTCATGACTCTGGTGCGCGTCCTTCACCCGCCTGCGCCATTCTTTCCCCTCTGCGCGCACACACACACACACACACACACACACACACACACAGCGCCTCGGCGCTGTATCGCGCGCCTGTCGCAGGCTTTCTTGTTTACCAACCAAGCTCTTACTGCTTGCAGACCGTAGTTGCAAAGTTTAGTTACATTCGTTGAAAAAGTAACCGAAATCGCCTATTTTCAGAGTCTCGCACGACTTACCAGCAATGAGGTCCACCAACAGTAGTAGTGTCACAGCATTCAGTAACATTTGTATATCGAGTTCGCACACAGTTGCCGAGTTCGAACAAAAGTATTACACGTTTTGCGAGACGGCTACAAATCAATAATCGAAGGCAAAGTACTCGTAAACCAATTCTCACATGAACCAACATGTGTACAATCGTACGCACAGTGCGATTCCTTGAACACTACCATAGCATAAACGTCTGCGACAAACTTTCGTGCGGTTCGAAAATTAGAATCCGGGTTTAAGTGTAGTATTTTTTATTTTCTAATTTTCATTTGTCAAATAATGCTGTGCATAACGTTGAACTTATTTTTTTATTTTTTTTTAAATATCCATCCGTTCGGCAGGAGGTCTTTAGAACGACGGCTGTTAACTATTGTGACAAAATAAAACACCCAGAGCCGCCCTTATGATTTTATTTTATTTTATTCCAACCAGTTTCAGAACTTCAATGCGCCATCTTCAGGCCGTTATTGATGCAGTACGGGTTGATAGCATCCCTACATATATCACATCAGTTGCCGGCATAACAGGATACGCAGATAATATGTCAGAACTCCAACCATAAACTACCAACTCCGACTTGCAGCAGAAGAGAATAAAACCATAAGGACGGCTGTAGGTGTTTTATTTCGTCACAAAATTAACAGTTATTGTTCCGACATATCCGAAATATTAATGAAAACTAGTAATCAGTCACAAATAAATTACCTACATGTAATATATTTTTTGTCTCTAATCGTAATTTTTTTTACCTACTGACGCCCGGTATCGGCACATAGTTCCATCCCCAAGCAATGCTATGATCAAACAATTCCAGTACATAATTAGAACAACAGTGCAAGAGAAATTTACGATACACTTTTTCCTTTTATAGCAAACATATGCTACATACTCTGAACTGATAAAAAGTCACTGGACAGCGACAGGCACAAATGCAGGTTGCAGTAGTATCGAGAACACAAGGTGAAAAAAGAGAAGTGCATTGGTAGAGGTGTCACTTTTACTCAGGCGATTCATGTGAAAAAGTTTCTGAAGCGGTTATGGACGCACGACGGGAATTAATAATCTTTGAACGCGGAATGATAGGTAGGGCTCTACCCAAAGGACATTCCAAATCAGAAATCGTTAGGGAATTCAGTATTTTGACATCAACTGTGTCAAGAGTGTACCGAGAATGCCAAATTTCAGGCATTACTTCGCACCATGGACAATGCAGTGATCGACGGACTTCACTTACCGACCGAGACCTGCAGCGTTTGCTTAGAGTTGTCAGTGCTAACAGACAAGCAGCACTGCGTGTAATAACCACAGATATCAATGTGGGACGTACAACTGACGTATCCGTTAGGATAGTGCGTCGAAATCAGGCGTTAATGGGCTCAGGCAGCAGACGACCGAGGTGAGTGCCTTTGCTAACTGCATGACATCGCCTGCAGAGCCTCTCCTCGGCTTGTGACAGTGTCAGTTGGACGACACTCGACGATTGGAAAACCATGGCATGGTCAGAGGAGACTCGATTTCAGTTGGTGAGCGCTGATGGTGAGTGTCGAGTAATGCGCAGACCCCACGAAACCATGGACAAGGCTGGTGATGGCTCCACAATGGCATCGGCTGTGTTTACATGCAGGTTCAACTACTTGGAGTAAATTTTCAGCCATTCATTGACCACATGTTCCAAACAACGGTAGATATTTGTGGACGTCACCGGGTCACAACTGTTTTCAGTCGATCTGAGAAACATTCTGGACCGTTCCAGCGAATGGTTTGGCCGCCCAGAACGCCAGACGTGAACCCCAACGAACAATTATGGGACATAATCAGGTCATTTCGTGCTCAAAATGCCGCACCAGGAAGACTTTCGGAATTAGGGACAGCTACAGAGAGAGCATGGCTCAGTATTTCGGCATAGGGGACTTCCAGACACTTGTTGAGATACTGCACTACACCAGGCAGAAGGAGGTCCGATATCATAATGGGAGGGATCCCATAACTTTTGTCACCTCATGTAGTGTAACCATAAAATGTGTAGCCCTTTAAGTCTGGCATGCAGTCTTCACCTTCGCTTCTCATGTAGCTATGTCAAATAAAGTAAAGGTGAATTTTGGGCTATGGATCGATGTTCATTGCTGCCTCCTAAGTACAGAGTCTCATAATTTAACCTCTTAAAACGAGTCACATCCGAAAAGACGTCCGATGAAATAATAAAATGGTATAAAAAATGCTATCAACGTTAAAAGCGACATGGCGGGGAAAGGTCCTACGCAGCACCTGCAAGAGCCCCCCGCATACACTTGGACACTGTTTGGTAAACATGAAACCGGAGATGACTGCAAAGGCAGTAAGCTGATGATTGCAGAGTAATCCGTTGCCACACTGTACAACTATTCCCTCTGGACGCTCAATTTTTTTCAATAAAAATTTCGAGTTTTAATAAAAAATGTTGTTATTATGACATGTGCTCCGTTTAATGATTCATGGACATACCGATGTTTTATGCTGATACACACCCTATGCAAAAGGTCAATGGAAACTTAGCTTAACAGATTTGATATTTAGTTTCTAAAGTTTTATTACATTGGGAATTATTTTATTACGCAAATTTTTAATTACGTATTGTATGTTGTAGAGTACATGTTGCGTTTTGGTTGTTCTGGAAGAATGGACTAGGCCACTGGGGTTCGAACATTATTGGTGTAACATTCATAAATGTCGATATAATTTATTAAAATCACAACTATTACAATTAAAAGAGACCTCGTTATTTAAAAAAAGACGAGATTCAGATGTTGAATTTGGGATTTTCCAAATAATTCCATCCCAGTACAAATTAATAAAATTCGGTAATTAAATGCAGTGTTAATTAAGGAAAAATTCATAATTTAAATGTAAAATCAAGTATATCAAAGTTAATAAATAGGAAAGGCACTTTAATAATTTCACACAAAATTCAAAAATAAATTCCAAAGGATCTTCTGTGGGTCGTTATACCAAATCATAGAAACTAACACCCTGATGGCACACAGTTGTGAAGTGCAGCTTCAATTTTATAAGTTTGAAAGTATCAGTAGGAGCACCATCTACACGACCTCTCTCGCTGCCTCTCAACACATAAGTGTTTATGTGTCTCACCTACCCACACCTCTTTGACGTTTTATTTTATTGGTTTCCACCTCTTTGATGTGATATCTGTCAATAATCTAGCCCTCTGAACGCGCAGTTTGAGTGTTGAGAGTAAAATAGCTCGAGGGATTGAGAATGTGTCAGAGAGAACCACACAAGCGCTGACTAAAATGCCACATATCCACACTAATGAAGAATATGTTGGCATGGTGTATGTTTACGGCTTCTGGGATGGTAATGTTCCGGCAGCTGTGGAAGAATTCTTTCGTCGCCTACCGAAGCGTCGAATTCCTGACCATAGAGTGTTTACCCGATTTGCAAACACATTGCCTGAAACAGGTATTCTTCCAAGCCTCCATTTTTCTTCTGATCGCATTGTTGAACAACCTGTGCAGGAGTACCAACACATTTCTGAAATGGTGCAGTGTAATGATCTCCAGTACTTTGCTATTAACTGGACGTATCAGTGCCCAACGAGCTCGTGAATGCATTACAAATACATGCTTCTCAATTGACACTTGGTGAAAGGTTCGATGTAACGCTTACTAAACGTTGTACTTGTCTACACGTATAAAACTGACTTTGTTTTGAATAATAAAGAAAATTAATAATAATGCACATTAAATGTACTCTATCTCGGAAAATATTCAGATTATGACATATGTCCATATGAAGCTTTTTTCGTTCCAATGATCGTTCCTGTCATATCATTCAGTAGTTACCATTATTCTCGGGGACGCAACGCATAGTTACACTTCACTTAATGCGGATGGATAGGACGAAATTCGGTTAAAGTTGGAAAACACTATACATAATTCGCTGCTTGACTCAGTCACCCATTAAGCTTGTAGACATCACGTTGCAAAAGAAGCAGAAATCAATAAGAGCGTTGTAGTAAAGGCGAGTTTTCAACTAAGGTATACTAAGAGAGCCCTGGAAAAATGTAGCGCACTTATAAAGCAAACGCGTACAGAACGTTTGTGTGACCCATTGCTGAGTATTGCTTCAGTGTTAGCAATTCACACTAGATCACATTAAACGAAGGCATCGAAGCAGTACAGAGTAATGCCAGAAGGTTTGTCACCTGTAAGTTAGATCAGTATAAGAGTGACACATAGATCGTACATGAGCTATGATGGGAACTGAGGGAGAGAAGAAGACTAACGTTTGCTGTTTATAGGACTAGTATTTCAGTTGGACTACTGAACGATTGCACAGAATATTATAGGTACATGCTACCTGATCTACTTTGTTTATATTGCGCATTCTGACACACTTACTTTACATCACATGAACGAGCTCATTTATCTAGTGACGTCGTCAGTGATGTCATCGACTCATCATTGACGTCATTGTCCGTTTCTGTGGTGAGGCAGGTCCCCATTCTTCATCCCCACTTATCTCCAGTCAGTCATAGCACAGTATTAGAAACGAAACATCCAATCGAAAACACGAGATAGCGGAAATAGCCCAATGGCGTTAATGAAAAATTAAAAGCAGACACCCTATTTTGTTGCTTCCCATCTCACCCTCATTATCTGCACCCAAATATAGAGCAGTATAAAAAACCCAAGATAACGGAAATCTGTTCTACAGCTGCTCCACTATCAAATAAATCAGAGTATAGTACACAAAAGACGTGTAAAAGCTCCTCCGATGCACACTTCCCTCCTTTCTATTTCAAACCTCCTGAAGAGTTTTACAAGGAAATGAAGCAATCATGACACAGTATTAAAAAGGAAACAGCGAATAAAAAAAATTTAGATATTGGGAAGAACCCATTGTCTTTACGGGAATTAAAAAACCTTCTCCACTCCCACTTCCTACCTATCTGCTGCCAATCATAGCACAGTACTAAAAATCCCGGATGGTAGAAATAGGCCAACTATGTTAGAGGAAAATGAGAAACTCCGTTCTCTATCCAACCAATCAGAGATTGGTATTTAAATGGTGTACCATATAAGTACCACAAAATTACGTAACACGACCTTACAAGTTATTCATTATTTCCAGAGTAGAAATGGTGCCAAGTTTCATTATTTACTTACACATACACACCTATCTCGTACTATTTAATTGATACCAGTGCCAAAGTTACGCATTATTTATGTAAATATACACCTATCAAAAAAGTTTTGCATCATCTCGGTTCCGAGAGGTCTGGCACCTGTGCAGAAAATTGGAATAGAGATCAACGAAAAAATCATTTCCGCCCTTTTTATTGCTCACGAAAGTCACACACTGCACGTTGTACCACCATACAGCGAGACCTTCAGAGGTGGTGGTCCAGGTTGCTGTAGACACCAGTACCTCTAATACTCAGTAGCACGTTCTCTTGCATTGATGCATGCCTGTATTCGCCGTGGAATATTATCCAGATTGGAACACTCCTCAACGGCGATTCGTCGTAGATCCTCAAAGTGGTTGGTCGGTCACGTCGTCCAGAAACAGCCCTTTCAGTGTATCACGGGCATGTTCGATAGGATACATGTTTGGAGAACATGCTGGCTACTCTAGTCGAGCGATGACGTTATCCTGAAAGAAGTCATTCACAAGATGTGCACGATGGGGGCGCAAATTTTCATCCATGAAGACGAATGCCTCGTCAATACGCTGCCGATATGGTTGCACTATCGCTACGGCGCCTTCCATGACCACCAGCGGCGTATGTCGGCCACACGTAATGCCACCCCAAAACAGCAGGTAACCTCCACCTTGCGGCACATGCTGGATAGTGTGCCTAAGGCGTCCAGCCTGATCGGGTTGCATCCAAACAAGTCTCCGACGATTGTCTAGTTGAAGGCATATGCGACACTCATTGGTGAAGAGAACGTGATGCCAATCCTGAGCGGTCCATTCGGCATGTTGTTTGGCCCATCTGTACAGCGCTGCATGGAGTCGTGGTTACAAAGATGGACCACGCCATGGACGTCGGGAGTGAAGTAGCGCATCATGCAGCCCATTGCGCACAGTTTGAGTCGTAACACGAAGTCCTGTGGCTTGACGAAAGGCATTGTTCAACATGGTGGCGTTGCTATCAGGGTTCCTCCGAGCTATAATCCGTAGGTAGCAGTCCTACACTGCAGTAGTATCCCTTGGGCGGAGTGTGCGAGGCACGTCATCGACAGATCCTGTCTCTCTGTATCTCCTCCATGTCCGAACAACATCGCTTTGGTTCACTTCTAGACACCTGGACACTTTCCTTGTTGAGACCCCTTTCTGACACAAAGTAACAATGCAGACGCGATAGAACCGCAGTATTGACCGTCTAGGCATAGTTGAACTACAGACAACACGAGCCGTATACCTCCTTCCTGGTGGAATGCCGGCCGGGGTGGCCGAGCGGTTCAAGTGCTACAGTCTGGAACCGTGCGACCGCAACAGTCGCAGGTTCGAATCCCGCCTCGGGCATGGATGTGTGTGATGTCGTGGATTAGTTAGGTTTAAGTAGTTCTAAGCTCTAGGGGACTCATGACCTCAGAAGTTAAACCACATAGTGCTCAGAGCCATTTGAACCATTTGAACATGGTGGAAGGACTAGAAGTGATCGGCTGTCGGACCCTTCCGTCTAATAAGCGCTGCTCATGCATGGTTGTTTACACCTTTGGGCGGGTTTAGTGACTAATCCCTAGAGTCAAAGGGACTATGTCTGTGATACAATATTCACATTAACGTCGATCTTCAGGAGTTTTGGGAACGGGATGATGAAAAACTAAATTTGATATGTGTATATATCTTTAACGCACTATTAAAATGATCAGGTCAAATAAATAAGGATATATGTAAAATGTTGTGCTCATAGACACACACACACACTTCGTATTGTACCATTGACCACTATTGCCCCTTGACCATCACTGGTCACTTACCATCATTGTCCGCTGAATATGTTATATGCCGTACTCCTTACAAACACCTGACCTCTCCATATTTCATACATCAAATACCATAATCCTTAAATATCTGCCCTTTTAAAGTAATCGTTTCACTCTGTATTTTACATATGAAAAATTCTGTACAAACCTGTGACCTTTCTCACATATAGAGTAGTAATAATTCTCTCCCTCTCCCTCTTTCTCCAGTGTGCGTGCACATGCAAGCAAACAAACACATAAACACACACACACACACACACACACACACACACATGTGACCTCTCACACAAAAGTAATCATTTTTTTCTCTCACGAACATATATCTGTATATATCATTCATCAGATATTGTAATACTTTAACACACTTGTGATTTCATATCTCTACACATTTTAAAAAACTACCTCAACAGTTTAAAAACTAACTCGATATTTTTGTCATGCTCAGGAAAAAGTATAATACTCCAATCTCTCAAGCTTTTTCATCAAACATTCACCGACATGTCAGTGCAGTGTACTCTTGCAGCTGCGAGACAGAGAAAACCTAGTACAGTGGTAGATATCTTCACAAATCTAAACTATCCTGATAAGATGCAGCCAAGCTGAGAGACAGACGTTCGCTAACTCTGTGTGTGTGTGTGTGTGTGTGTGTGTGTGTGTGTGTGTGTGTGATCCAGGAAACAAACGAGAAATAGAGGAACTGGGAAGGACAACACATAAATTGAAACACAAGATATGATAGATACAAAATGATTAAACAAAATTGTTTTCATACGGGATTTCTTTTACACAAAAAGCTTTTTCTCCCACTACAACAACACTTACAATAAATGATTTACTTCCTATAGAAAAGTCACCTATCTATATACATATGGAATGTTTTTTTTACGTAAAGTGTAATTACAATCGGGCAACGGTCTTGCCGCAGTGGATACACCGGTTCCCGTGAGATCACCGAAGTTAAGCGCTGTTGGGCGTGGCCGGCACTTGGATGGGTGACCATCCAGGCCGCCATGCGCTGTTGCCATTTTTCGGGGTGCACCCAGCCTCGTGATGCCAAATGAGGAGCTACTCGACCGAATAGTAGCGGCTTCGGTCACAGAAAACCATCATAACGACCGGGAGAGCGGTGTGCTGACCACACGCCCCTCCTATCTGCATCCTCGACTGAGGATGAGACGGCGGCCGGATGGTCCCTATGGGCCACTTGTGGCCTGAAGACGGAGTGCTTCCTTGCTTGTAATTACAATCAATCAACAAATTTCCATCGAAAAGAACATACAATTGACAAAGATTCTCAATACGATGGTTCAGTAAAAATAACGTTCATCGGAAATAGGTAGTATTTACCTCACTTTACATTATTCACATTTTGTCCTTCAGTGAAAGGTGACATTTACCTCACATTACAATCTACAGTTTACGTTATTAACACTTGCAGTTTACGTCATCAAAATATTTACACTATATAAAGTCATCATTTTTCGTATAATATTTACTTTATCGGGAAGATAGAGATAGTTTAAGTTGTTCAAAAGTCGGAACTATATATGCTACTTCGACTGAATGACGAACTGCTCACTGGTTTTCAGTTGCGATTCCAAGACGCGCAGAATATGATAGTCCATGGTAAGCCCCTTTTCCTTTGCACATTACTAGCCATAGCTCTGTCTCAAAATCCAACATTTTGCACGTAAGCCAACACACTCTGCATTAGGCTCCCAGTACAGTTTTTCTTTCATCAGATCAACCACTTACACATTCACCAGCAAACTATCGTATTTGTTATTCACTGGGGATCCCAAAGTAACGACCCTCTGCATAGACATTCGAAGGTATTATGTGGTATTTGAGGCTATGCTTATCACGGTTTTACAAAATTTGTCTAAAATTTGTTTAAAATATATGCATAATGGGAACCGATAATGCCTGTTTTCGAAGTATCTAAAATCACTATACCCGCTGTATTGGTTTTATCGAAATATAGATTGAGTCTGCTAAGTTCAGTGGCGAGTAGGTTTACATTAAAAATATGTTCCTTTGAAAATATATTTTGCAACCAATGTAGTTGCCCTGTATCTGGCTTCTCATGATGTTAGTAATCTAGTGTCCTACATCTCCCGCACATTTTGAATGGTTCGCCGAGTACGATATCAGTATTGTGTCTGAAAATATTTTTCTCAGACCCAATCAGTACACTCAAGAGGCTTTGTGTGTTTATCTCTATGTATGGCTTTAGTCACAGACATTCAAACATACAGGCAAGGAGCAGCATGTTCAGTAAGTTCAAATATGGATATTCTCCGAGAGTCTTCTGGTTTCATGTAAGATGCCACTTTTCAAGGAAATACATCAGAAAATTAAGCGGATAAATGAAAATTATTTTTCATTTCTTCTCCTGGCGCATTAGTAAAAAATTTATATTTTTCCGTATTCGATGACAGAATAGAAACACAACCTGGATTTAATATGATTTCTTTGTCGTCATCTCTTGTCATAGGTTCACGATCAAGATAACGATGCCTATAACTGAAACTAAAGCCAGCATGTGCTGCACCTTGGCACACACATGTGAAATGACAATATCCTTGATGCACTTACATCACAGTCCTCAAAGAGTTTCTTGTGCGAGTACATAGCACGCTTTTGCTGAGTAAAATTCCCATCTCTCTTAAGGGCTTACAATGGTTTTATTTTCTTATAAAAAGCCATTTACAATTTAAGAAATTGCATAGATCTATTGAGTAAACCATTCCATGAAATCGTTGCCTCTACACAGTCTAAATTCAGAACATTCGTAGTTATAATTGCAGTGTATTTAGTAAACGACACAGAAATTTTTATGCAAATCTAACTGACCCGAGTACGGAGCAGAGTCAGCACTATATCTGCAACCTGACACTGGTCCGAACATTCATCCTGTATCAGCATAAATAATGACATAAAACTTCTGTTTATTATTAAATTTTATGAGTTTCACAAATTCACCTTTGCGAGTAGCTAATTATACCGGTGATTAATTTAATCTGTCCACTGTGGACGAAAAGCTTGTCCTATCTTTCAAATGGTTCAAATGGCTCTGAGCACTATGGGACTCAACTGCTGTGGTCATCAGTCCCCTAGAACTTAGAACTACGTGAACCTAACTAACCGAAGGACATCACACACATCCACGCCCAAGGCAGGATTCGAACCTGCGACCGTAGCAGTCATGCGGTTCCGGACTGCGCGCCTAGAACCGCGAGACCACCGCGGCCGGCGTGTCCTATCTTTCATTGGAATAAAAAATAACGTAGGAAACATGCACATGTCAAATGGTTCAAACGTCTCTGAGCACTATGGGACTTAACATCTATGGTAATCAGTCCTCTAGAACTTAGAACTACTTAAACCTAGCTAAGCTAAGGACATCAACACATCCATGCCCGAGGCATCACAAGGAAATGAAGCAATCATGACACAGTATTAAAAAGGAAACAGCGAATAAAAAAAATTTAGATATTGGGAAGAACCCATTGTCTTTACGGGAATTAAAAAACCTTCTCCACTCCCACTTCCTACCTATCTGCTGCCAATCATAGCACAGTACTAAAAATCCCGGATGGTAGAAATAGGCCAACTATGTTAGAGGAAAATGAGAAACTCCGTTCTCTATCCAACCAATCAGAGATTGGTATTTAAATGGTGTACCATATAAGTACCACAAAATTACGTAACACGACCTTACAAGTTATTCATTATTTCCAGAGTAGAAATGGTGCCAAGTTTCATTATTTACTTACACATACACACCTATCTCGTACTATTTAATTGATACCAGTGCCAAAGTTACGCATTATTTATGTAAATATACACCTATCAAAAAAGTTTTGCATCATCTCGGTTCCGAGAGGTCTGGCACCTGTGCAGAAAATTGGAATAGAGATCAACGAAAAAATCATTTCCGCCCTTTTTATTGCTCACGAAAGTCACACACTGCACGTTGTACCACCATACAGCGAGACCTTCAGAGGTGGTGGTCCAGGTTGCTGTAGACATCAGTACCTCTAATACTCAGTAGCACGTTCTCTTGCATTGATGCATGCCTGTATTCGCCGTGGAATATTATCCAGATTGGAACACTCCTCAACGGCGATTCGTCGTAGATCCTCAAAGTGGTTGGTCGGTCACGTCGTCCAGAAACAGCCCTTTCAGTGTATCACGGGCATGTTCGATAGGATACATGTTTGGAGAACATGCTGGCTACTCTAGTCGAGCGATGACGTTATCCTGAAAGAAGTCATTCACAAGATGTGCACGATGGGGGCGCAAATTTTCATCCATGAAGACGAATGCCTCGTCAATACGCTGCCGATATGGTTGCACTATCGCTACGGCGCCTTCCATGACCACCAGCGGCGTATGTCGGCCACACGTAATGCCACCCCAAAACAGCAGGTAACCTCCACCTTGCGGCACATGCTGGATAGTGTGCCTAAGGCGTCCAGCCTGATCGGGTTGCATCCAAACAAGTCTCCGACGATTGTCTAGTTGAAGGCATATGCGACACTCATTGGTGAAGAGAACGTGATGCCAATCCTGAGCGGTCCATTCGGCATGTTGTTTGGCCCATCTGTACAGCGCTGCATGGAGTCGTGGTTACAAAGATGGACCACGCCATGGACGTCGGGAGTGAAGTAGCGCATCATGCAGCCCATTGCGCACAGTTTGAGTCGTAACACGAAGTCCTGTGGCTTGACGAAAGGCATTGTTCAACATGGTGGCGTTGCTATCAGGGTTCCTCCGAGCTATAATCCGTAGGTAGCAGTCCTACACTGCAGTAGTATCCCTTGGGCGGAGTGTGCGAGGCACGTCATCGACAGATCCTGTCTCTCTGTATCTCCTCCATGTCCGAACAACATCGCTTTGGTTCACTTCTAGACACCTGGACACTTTCCTTGTTGAGACCCCTTTCTGACACAAAGTAACAATGCAGACGCGATAGAACCGCAGTATTGACCGTCTAGGCATAGTTGAACTACAGACAACACGAGCCGTATACCTCCTTCCTGGTGGAATGCCGGCCGGGGTGGCCGAGCGGTTCAAGTGCTACAGTCTGGAACCGTGCGACCGCAACAGTCGCAGGTTCGAATCCCGCCTCGGGCATGGATGTGTGTGATGTCGTGGATTAGTTAGGTTTAAGTAGTTCTAAGCTCTAGGGGACTCATGACCTCAGAAGTTAAACCACATAGTGCTCAGAGCCATTTGAACCATTTGAACATGGTGGAAGGACTAGAAGTGATCGGCTGTCGGACCCTTCCGTCTAATAAGCGCTGCTCATGCATGGTTGTTTACACCTTTGGGCGGGTTTAGTGACTAATCCCTAGAGTCAAAGGGACTATGTCTGTGATACAATATTCACATTAACGTCGATCTTCAGGAGTTTTGGGAACGGGATGATGAAAAACTAAATTTGATATGTGTATATATCTTTAACGCACTATTAAAATGATCAGGTCAAATAAATAAGGATATATGTAAAATGTTGTGCTCATAGACACACACACACACTTCGTATTGTACCATTGACCACTATTGCCCCTTGACCATCACTGGTCACTTACCATCATTGTCCGCTGAATATGTTATATGCCGTACTCCTTACAAACACCTGACCTCTCCATATTTCATACATCAAATACCATAATCCTTAAATATCTGCCCTTTTAAAGTAATCGTTTCACTCTGTATTTTACATATGAAAAATTCTGTACAAACCTGTGACCTTTCTCACATATAGAGTAGTAATAATTCTCTCCCTCTCCCTCTTTCTCCAGTGTGCGTGCACATGCAAGCAAACAAACACATAAACACACACACACACACACACACACACACACACATGTGACCTCTCACACAAAAGTAATCATTTTTTTCTCTCACGAACATATATCTGTATATATCATTCATCAGATATTGTAATACTTTAACACACTTGTGATTTCATATCTCTACACATTTTAAAAAACTACCTCAACAGTTTAAAAACTAACTCGATATTTTTGTCATGCTCAGGAAAAAGTATAATACTCCAATCTCTCAAGCTTTTTCATCAAACATTCACCGACATGTCAGTGCAGTGTACTCTTGCAGCTGCGAGACAGAGAAAACCTAGTACAGTGGTAGATATCTTCACAAATCTAAACTATCCTGATAAGATGCAGCCAAGCTGAGAGACAGACGTTCGCTAACTCTGTGTGTGTGTGTGTGTGTGTGTGTGTGTGTGTGTGTGTGTGTGTGATCCAGGAAACAAACGAGAAATAGAGGAACTGGGAAGGACAACACATAAATTGAAACACAAGATATGATAGATACAAAATGATTAAACAAAATTGTTTTCATACGGGATTTCTTTTACACAAAAAGCTTTTTCTCCCACTACAACAACACTTACAATAAATGATTTACTTCCTATAGAAAAGTCACCTATCTATATACATATGGAATGTTTTTTTTACGTAAAGTGTAATTACAATCGGGCAACGGTCTTGCCGCAGTGGATACACCGGTTCCCGTGAGATCACCGAAGTTAAGCGCTGTTGGGCGTGGCCGGCACTTGGATGGGTGACCATCCAGGCCGCCATGCGCTGTTGCCATTTTTCGGGGTGCACCCAGCCTCGTGATGCCAAATGAGGAGCTACTCGACCGAATAGTAGCGGCTTCGGTCACAGAAAACCATCATAACGACCGGGAGAGCGGTGTGCTGACCACACGCCCCTCCTATCTGCATCCTCGACTGAGGATGAGACGGCGGCCGGATGGTCCCTATGGGCCACTTGTGGCCTGAAGACGGAGTGCTTCCTTGCTTGTAATTACAATCAATCAACAAATTTCCATCGAAAAGAACATACAATTGACAAAGATTCTCAATACGATGGTTCAGTAAAAATAACGTTCATCGGAAATAGGTAGTATTTACCTCACTTTACATTATTCACATTTTGTCCTTCAGTGAAAGGTGACATTTACCTCACATTACAATCTACAGTTTACGTTATTAACACTTGCAGTTTACGTCATCAAAATATTTACACTATATAAAGTCATCATTTTTCGTATAATATTTACTTTATCGGGAAGATAGAGATAGTTTAAGTTGTTCAAAAGTCGGAACTATATATGCTACTTCGACTGAATGACGAACTGCTCACTGGTTTTCAGTTGCGATTCCAAGACGCGCAGAATATGATAGTCCATGGTAAGCCCCTTTTCCTTTGCACATTACTAGCCATAGCTCTGTCTCAAAATCCAACATTTTGCACGTAAGCCAACACACTCTGCATTAGGCTCCCAGTACTGTTTTTCTTTCATCAGATCAACCACTTACACATTCACCAGCAAACTATCGTATTTGTTATTCACTGGGGATCCCAAAGTAACGACCCTCTGCATAGACATTCGAAGGTATTATGTGGTATTTGAGGCTATGCTTATCACGGTTTTACAAAATTTGTCTAAAATTTGTTTAAAATATATGCATAATGGGAACCGATAATGCCTGTTTTCGAAGTATCTAAAATCACTATACCCGCTGTATTGGTTTTATCGAAATATAGATTGAGTCTGCTAAGTTCAGTGGCGAGTAGGTTTACATTAAAAATATGTTCCTTTGAAAATATATTTTGCAACCAATGTAGTTGCCCTGTATCTGGCTTCTCATGATGTTAGTAATCCAGTGTCCTACATCTCCCGCACATTTTGAATGGTTCGCCGAGTACGATATCAGTATTGTGTCTGAAAATATTTTTCTCAGACCCAATCAGTACACTCAAGAGGCTTTGTGTGTTTATCTCTATGTATGGCTTTAGTCACAGACATTCAAACATACAGGCAAGGAGCAGCATGATCAGTAAGTTCAAATATGGATATTCTCCGAGAGTCTTCTGGTTTCATGTAAGATGCCACTTTTCAAGGAAATACATCAGAAAATTAAGCGGATAAATGAAAATTATTTTTCATTTCTTCTCCTGGCGCATTAGTAAAAAATTTATATTTTTCCGTATTCGATGACAGAATAGAAACACAACCTGGATTTAATATGATTTCTTTGTCGTCATCTCTTGTCATAGGTTCACGATCAAGATAACGATGCCTATAACTGAAACTAAAGCCAGCATGTGCTGCACCTTGGCACACACATGTGAAATGACAATATCCTTGATGCACTTACATCACAGTCCTCAAAGAGTTTCTTGTGCGAGTGCATAGCACGCTTTTGCTGAGTAAAATTCCCATCTCTCTTAAGGGCTTACAATGGTTTTATTTTCTTATAAAAAGCCATTTACAATTTAAGAAATTGCATAGATCTATTGAGTAAACCATTCCATGAAATCGTTGCCTCTACACAGTCTAAATTCAGAACATTCGTAGTTATAATTGCAGTGTATTTAGCAAACGACACAGAAATTTTTATGCAAATCTAACTGACCCGAGTACGGAGCAGAGTCAGCACTATATCTGCAACCTGACACTGGTCCGAACATTCATCCTGTATCAGCATAAATAATGACATAAAACTTCTGTTTATTATTAAATTTTATGAGTTTCACAAATTCACCTTTGCGAGTAGCTAATTATACCGGTGATTAATTTAATCTGTCCACTGTGGACGAAAAGCTTGTCCTATCTTTCAAATGGTTCAAATGGCTCTGAGCACTATGGGACTCAACTGCTGTGGTCATCAGTCCCCTAGAACTTAGAACTACGTGAACCTAACTAACCGAAGGACATCACACACATCCACGCCCAAGGCAGGATTCGAACCTGCGACCGTAGCAGTCATGCGGTTCCGGACTGCGCGCCTAGAACCGCGAGACCACCGCGGCCGGCGTGTCCTATCTTTCATTGGAATAAAAAATAACGTAGGAAACATGCACATGTCAAATGGTTCAAATGTCTCTGAGCACTATGGGACTTAACATCTATGGTAATCAGTCCTCTAGAACTTAGAACTACTTAAACCTAGCTAAGCTAAGGACATCAACACATCCATGCCCGAGGCATCACACAACACTCAGTCATCACAAGGCAGAGAAAATCCCTGACCCCGCCGGGATGCACATGTCATAACATACTCATAAGGCGGATTGATTCTACTGAGTGCTAACAACGGCAAACATTTTATGCAATGGAAATGACATACGTTGCATTATTAGCAGCGTGAACCTTTGTTTGACATCCCTCTCACATTGGTATTTTATAACATGCAGTAGGACAAGTTGTCCCTCATGTTCAACAGCCGTCCAATCATAATATTATTACTGGACGCTATAGTCGTTTGCAGATGTCTCCACTATTGAGCCGTGTGTCGCCTCTCATCATATATCGAGCTGTAAAGATTGTTCTGTGTCCTTTCATTCCATCGTTAATTGATTCTTTCATATTTATTGTTATGCTGCGTACGATTCTGTTGAGATTCCCCTCTGGCGGCGGGACTGGTCTTATAGATCTTCGAGTCGTTGCTTCCTGTGTGTAAGGGAATAAAATCTTTGGGGGGATGGCCGGTTGGTTGCCTAGCGGTGACGAGTCGGTCAGTCGGTTTTAAAAATCGGGAATTAGAGAATGTGAGACAATGAGACCGCGGCGTGGCGTGGCGGTGGAGGGTTGGCTGTTGTTCCGAGAAGCCGAGTGGTCTATCCTGGCGGTGCGAGACGAGTGGGACGAGTCGACGGGACAAGGCTGTAAGCTCTTGCTGTGAGCACCCGGAGCCACGGCTGTGGTTCCAAGTCACTACTTGGTGGGAGCGGCAACGGATGTCTTTAAATTTTCCGTCTGGAGGCGGGAATGATGAATTAGTAACTCGCCTAACCTGAGGAGTGGTATTTCGCCGCCGTAGGTGCAGAGAAAACGAGGGCCCCGGTGACAGAGCGTGTGGCTGCGTGACTGTGCCCAGTTGGGTACGCTGGCGACGTGTACACAGTCGGGTGTGAGGAACCTTTGCATCGAGTTCACCTGTTGTTTCTTTCATAAATTGCAAGTTAAGTTGGTTAAAGGGTTAGATGTTAATTGAAGAATTTTGGTTTGTGCAACCAGCGTCTTTTCTGCCTTGTGGCCTCCTGCTTTCGAGTTTCCTGTCCCTGTCGCCGGTGTAATTATAGACAGTGATCTTTTGGCTTCTTGTTAGTACTGCCTGGGAAGAAGTATATTTTTAGGCAGTGATTATGGTTCCTGATTTGATTCCTCCTCCTCCCCTGGCCACGAGTGAGGTCGATGGATTGCTGAATGTGAGGCGTTGTGGGTCTGTTAGTCCGCTTCTAGCCTGAGCATGCTTCGGGAGACAATTGTGGCCGCCCTTACACCCGGTCGGTTAATTATTTCTATCCCAGGACATTTTGGTGGCAGGACATGGTATTAAAGTTGTTAGATATTGTAATATGTTAAATGGTTGTATTTTATTCTGATTGTTTTTGGCCACTGTTTAAAAAGGTTAAGTTTGCCTTTCATTGGTAGGTTTTTAAAATTACATGGCTTTAAAATTGTTAGTTATTGTAAAAGGTGAATAACTTTATCTTTACTTTGATTGTTTTGATCTACTTGGCATCCTTTGAAAATGCCAGTTCTGCCTCCCTGTTAGCGAGCCCTTGTAATCTAATATCTTGTTGTGCCAAAGTTTAAAAGAAGTTGGCTCCCCACATGTTCGGTAGCGAAATTGTATGCAAATTGGTGGTTTTTTTTTTGTTTCATTAATTGGAAAGTTTTAATTTTTTTATTAAATTAAAAAGTCTGTTTTAAGTAAAATGGCTTGGCAATTAACGGTAAAGTAAGGTTTTTAATTTCATTACTTGGAAAATTTTGATTTGTTATCAAATGTTTTATCAAAGACGGTTTTAAGTAAAATGGTTTGGCCGTAAACTGTAAAGTAAGTTGTCTGGAAAAGGCATTCATACCTATTAGCTTTTTTGGATCTGTTCCTGATCACGTGATAACGAAATGACTTTTAATGGTTGAAGTAATCAATACAGAAATTGTAAATTGCAACTCGACAGTAACCAACTAATTTTGGCTCCGTTTCCCAACTGGGGTTGTCCTTGATTAATCGTAACACCCGTCTCCACTATGTTTTTGGAAAATGTGAACACTACTGAGCTCTGCAGGAAATACAATCCAGCCAATATTTAGACTCACATTTCGTGTGCTCATTATTCTGCTAAAATTTTTCAGTTGGAGGAGACATTGCCCCCTGAGCGAGCACTACCTGCTCTATGTTTACTTACTACGACCGTCAATTCCGGAGCTATATTTCAAGCAGTTTGTTATTACTGTAATGAAGTTTAGGTAGTGGCTATAATTCATTTCATTTTGTCATTGTGTAATTTGTAATGTCAATATGACAGTGTCAGCGACCTATGGAGCTGTCACTTGGTAACTGCTGGTATCCTCCAGTATCATTTGCTTGTCTGTTGTATGTTAAACTACCTTTATTGCCATTCGGATCTTCTGTTATCTTTGTTCAAAACATTTATGTGTGACTGTATTTCAATTACTTACGAAGACGGTATGTAATCTTCCACGTTACCTATCACGATAGGAACTACTGCTGGTGTTCATTCCTCATTGGTATAATTACTATAACATATGCTCTAAGTTTGTCTTTATAGGATGGTTTCCAGCGGACACAATGTCCAAAACTAGTCATCATCAATAAATAAAGGATAATTCTTAATGCGGCTTACGACGGAATTCCAATCATACTTCAGTACTACTTGGGACCTATATAAAATTGAGGACATTATTACTACGTGCAATAATTTAATACCATTAATAGCCTGATGAAACCTACACCCGTGGTCTAGAGGTCTTTCATTAATAATCAAAGCGTTCTCGGTCCCGTGCTCGAATTCAGCCACTGAATTTTGAATAAAAATAATCAGTAGTGGCGCCCGACGACTTTCGACATAAGAAGTTACCCAGCCCTGCCGAAGACGGCAAAGAGGGCGGAGAAGTGGATAGGAGTTCAGGGCACTCTGCTGGCACTCAGAAATCAACAATCATCAACGGTGAGAGGATGCGGAAGGCAATGGAAACCATTGCGTTAAGGACAGGTAATACAGGAAAAGTGGCCTGAAACAGAATAAGTGTCATTATGATCTCTCCATTGGCAAAAGATTCCGGACTAGTCCCCCAATCGGATCTCCGGGAATGGACCGTAGAGGAGGAGGTCACTATGGGAAAACATCGTATAACCAATGAAGGGATAACAATCTACGAATCGGAGCGTGCTATGTCAGAAGTCTGAACGTGGCAGAAAAACTAGAAAATCTCAAAAGGGAAATGCTAATATTCAATATGAAGGTAGAGTGGGTTAGGGAAGCTATATGGATATAAGACAAGGATTTCTCGTCAGATGAGTATGGAGTAATAATATCAACAGAACCAGAAAATGGTATAACAAAATTAGTATTCATTATGAGTGTGGAGTTATGTTGGAGTGTGAGTTAATGTGAACAGTTCAGCAAGAGGGTTGTTCTTCTCAGCATCGACAGCAAACCAACACCGACAACAATAGCTCAGGTATACATGCCGACGTCGCAATCAGAGGATGAAGATGAGGAGAAAGTGTATCGAGATACTGAACGTGTAGTTCAGTACATAAACGTAGATGAAAATCTGATAGCTATGGGGCATTCGAATGAGATAGTAGGGGAACGACCAGAAGAAACGGTTGAAGGAGAATATTGGGAGGCAGTAGAAATAATATAGGAGAAATATTGCAGAAATCAATTAATCAGTTTCAACTAGTAATAGCGAATACTCTATTGAAGAATCACAAGTGCAGGAGGTATATTTGGAAAAGGCTCAGAGATATGCAAAGATTTCAGTTAGATTACATCATGGCCAAGCAGAGATTCGGGAGTCGGATACCGCATTGTCAAACGTACTCAGGCACACACGTACAGTCAGATCACAACTTAGTAGGAGTAGGCTGAAATTTAAGAGCCTAGTCAGGATATATCAGTACTCATAGTATAGGATACGGAAGTACTGAGGAAGGAAGAGATAAGCTCTAAGTTCTCTGAAGCTATTAGTACTGCGATAATGAATAGCTTAGTAGTTTAATCAGCTGAAGAGGAATGGGCATCTGTAAAAAGGGCAGTCATGAAAGTTGGAAAAAGAAAAATGGGAAAAAGGAAGGTAACTGCGGAGAAACCATGGGTAAAGAAAAAATACTTCAGGTAAAGATAAAATACTTCAGTTGAACGACGAAAGAAGAAAATACAAAATGTTCAGAAAAATTTAGGAATAAAGAAACACAAGTCACTTAGGAAAGAAACAAATGGAATATGCGCTGTATAAAGCGAAAAAGAAATGATTGCCGCAAGGACTGACTCAGAATATAGAAAATTCAAACAAGTCTTCGTCCAGTTAAAAGTAAGGGCGTAACACTCAGAGCGCAATGGGAATTTCACTGTAAAACGCAGAGGAGAGAGTGGATAGATGGAAAGGAAGGCCTCTACGAGAGGGAGGACTTGTATAATGAAGTGATAGAAGATGAAATAGGAGTCGACAGGGAAGAGACAGAGGGTCCAGTATTAGAATCAGAATTGAAAGAGCTTTGGAAGGCTTAAGATCAGATCAGAAGTAATAGATAACACTTCGTCGGAATTTCTGAAATCAATGGAGAAAGTAGCAACAATACTTTGGTGTATAGATGTCTGAGACTCGTGATGTACCAACAACCTTTCGGAAAAACATCATCCACGCAATTTCAAAGATTGCAAGAAACGACAAATGCAAGAATTATCGCACTGTCAGCATAGCAACTCATCCATCCAAGTTGCTGGCAAGAATAATACTCAGGCTACTGGAAAAGATTATTGGTATGTTTAAGGGGGACTAAACAGCGAAGGTCATCAGTCGAAAAGATTATTGAGAATCTATCAGATGACGATCAGTTTGGCTTTAGAAAAGGTAAAACCACCAGAGACCCCGTTCTGATGTTGTGGTTGATAGTTGAAGAGAGACTGAAGAACAATCAAAACATGTTCATACGATTTTTCGAAGTGGAAAAAACCTTTCGACAGTCTCAAATGGTGCAAGAGCTCTAAATTCTGAGAAAATTCTGGTTAAGCTAGTGGGCAACACGGGTAATACATAACATGTACAAGGAGCTAGAGGGACAATAAGACTGGAAGACCGAGAACGAAGCCCTAGAGTTAAAGATGGTATAAGGCAGGGACGTAATCTTTCGCCCTTGATGTTTAATCTGTACGTCGTAGAAACAGTGACGGAAATTAAAGTAAGTTTCGAGAGCGGGATAACAGTACAAGGTAAAAGGATGTATGTGACGAGATTCGCTGATGACATTACCATCCGCTGGGGAAGAAAAGAAGAATTACAGGATGTGTTGAATCGAATGAACAGTCTAACGATTACAGAATATGGACTGAGAGTAAATCGAAAAAAGAAGAAAGTAATGAGAAGATATTAAAAGCTGACTAGCACTGACAAAAAGGTTATTCCTGGCCAAGAGAAGTCTATTACTATCAGACGTAGGCCTGTATTTGAGAATAAATTTCTGAGAATGCACGTTTGGAGCCCAAGACTGTGTGGTAGTTAACCATGGACTGTGGGGAAACAGGACCAGAAGAGACTTGAAGCATTTGAAATGTCGTGACCAGACTCGATCGTAGGGTGATCAGACGTCCTGTAATTACATGACGTGTGCCTTAGTCCCGACAAAATACACACTGCATGTATACTGTCACTTTTTCCATTAACTGTCACGTATATTTTGAAATAGTGTGTTTTTAGGTAATGTGTACCAGAACCAAATAGAGAAAAATTGTGGTCATACCAAAATAATACACTTTTTACAAGAATACAGTTTTTGGTTAAACCAAACTGAGCCTCAGACGGTATTTGAAGTTATTTGGTTGGTGCCATTTAATGATTTGAAAAGGCGGGCAATATATCACTCCGAATTTTATCATGCATTGCGTATTGCTTCATGTCTCCTTGAGCGTGTCGTTTCAGACGGTTAGATGCACAGGTTACATTACTTGACGTTTTATATCTCAAACTTTTCACAGGAATTCCAAAATGAAAGTGTGGATTTACTGACGAAACTGCTAGCGAGATTCCGTTTCTAAAATTAGAACAGAAAAGCGCGAAGTTATTTTCCATGTTGTATAAAAGTACTTTTTTTAATCGACCGTGGAGGTCTTCCGACGATGTGCAACACATTAACGTGAAAAACCAGCTTACTTTTTCAAAAAAAACTTCTTGACCAAGTACGATGTCTTTTGTTACAAACGTCGGAATTGAGCCAGTATAAATTACGTAGAAACGCGTCTTGCAGGTGCGAAGGTTTGCTTACTTCCCACGCAGTGAAAAACAACTATTCCTTTAGATCAATGGACTGCGCAACAGCGATCAGAAAACCTGTTTGAGAGGAAATTTGGTTGTTTCATACTAAAGTGTGGGTGTAATATAACAAAGTGTTGGAGGTGAAATATCCGAAGTACAAATCTGTTACTGTGGAGACTTGGAATCACAGAAGTGTAAAATTGATACCAACGCTCCTTAGATGTTTTATGCCACGTAAGGGCATTCAGGTAAATGTGACTTCCAGAATATAACAGGTGAAATGGCTGGTTTTGTAACGATTTCAATCACGAAGTTCTTAATAAATTCCATCATGGCTATGAAATTTCGGCATTCCGTGGTGGCAACTGCAATGTAAACTTTGGAGGTGAAAGAAAAATAGGACAAAACACTGTTTTTGCAAGACTTACACCTTTGTTGAAGAACAACGTTCATGTGTAGCCTATGCAGCAGCCTGTAGTATTCAAGACGGTGCAAAACAGTGCCGATAACTCGTAGTAGACACCATTTTTGCCGGCCGGGGTGGCCAGCGGTTCTAGGCGCTTCAGTCTGGAACCGCGCGATCGCTACGGTCGCAGGTTCGAATCATGCCTCGGGTATGGATGTATGTGATATCCTTAGGTTAGTTAGGTTTAAGTAGTTCTAAGTTCTAGGGGACTGATGACCTCAGCTGTTAAGTCCCATAGTGCTCAGAGCCATTTGAACTATTTTTGAACACCATTTTTGTTGAACTAAAACAGTCTTGCGAATTTTCTGTACTGAAATGCAAACATGGACTTGGTAGTGCTGAAAGTAGATGACATTCCGTAGAACCGGGTGTTAACAGAATTATTGATATTAGCGACAGACTACTATCGTATTTTTTGTCTAAAAAAAAACGCTCTACAATCTTAAAACCATCCTTTAGAAACCCTCAAACACAGATCTAGCTACATTTCATTCAGAGAAAAATGGAAATGTTTTCATCAATAATAAAAACTATGGCGGCAGCAGATGTCCCAGATAATGTAATTTCAGAGGAGTTAGAAATATTGATATGGAAAATTAAATTGAGGAACGAGGAAAAATTTCAAACCACGAAAATTCAGTTTTTGACAGGTACATTGCAATAATATGACCTACTGAAAGATGCTAATTTCCTGGACGTTTCAAGTTTGTTGACTGGCAGACAACATTGAAATACATGCTTACCTATGTGATGAAATTATATCTGGCTTCAGCTCAGATATCCTCTTCTTTAGGAGTTTGTTTAGCAAAATCTTAAAACTTCAACAGAGTTTGAAGAAAATATTCTGAAAGAAATATATCAAGATCACCTTTTTGAGTAAGTGAATCATGTTATAAATGTACGTGAAGCGAAACACTATAATCTAAGAACTGTTAAGTCTGTTGGTGAAAAATGATCTATCATTTTCTACTTCCTTGCATCGCAAGGTAGCTGCTAGCTCAGCTTGGTGCTGACGCAGCTGCAGAAAACCGTTCTCTATTACAAATGCTATATTCACTGATGAAGCGAGTATGTTCAGTGCGCAAACTGTTAACGAAATAATTAAAATTGACACTCATTTTCGGGATACGTCGTATTGATTTTCGTAAAATTCTATTTGAAAATATCAGACTCCTTAATTATATACATTCTTCTGCAAAATACAACAAAAAATATTTTTCGGAAACTATCCACGGTGAAACTACCATGCAAATGTAGAGTAGAAATAAAGTACTCTGTGTAAGTAACAATCACTGTTGAAAGGTGGCTACACTGAGTCACAGCGCCAGAGATTGCGCCAAAGATTATTATTCCGCCGCATCCACTGGTGCAGTAGTAATTCAGAGGATGTCGAGGACAGTAGTAGTTCAGAGGATGTCGAGTGCAGTTGTTGTTCTGTTGGGCGAGAGAGTAGATGCTGTTGGTGTAATGTATAGATGGAAGATGTTGCAATGATCACAGTGTATTTTTCGTCAATATATATTGAGGTAAAAAAAAGTATTACAGATTTTCTTATTGACAATGCCTCTTGGTCACAGGTTCAGTCAACACAGCATCCGGCTCGTGTTCATGTATTAGACTTGTAATTCTCGTTTCTATGTGCAATTATAGTATTTCTGGTTTTTTAATTAGTTCACTGTAAATGGTGTTTAAAATATCTTGTCGTATTGAGGAAGAACCGAGCCAGATACATGTACGTTGAGTCACACTACCACACACAGAACAGTTACACTTGTGCTTTGTTGTTTCTTAGCTTTTATAGTTGCAGGGGACTTAATTAATCAATTGTGTTAATGCAAATTCCTTGTCGTTCTTTATTTTTATTTTATGCAGTCAGATTGCATGCTAATACTAGTCAGGGCCTGCAGGTTACGAGACTTCGTAACCGGACACACAGCTACTAAAATTATTGCATCTTATTCATCTAATTAAGCCCCCATGCACTGTCTGTCCTAGTTGACGGTCTCGTTATATTAAAGTGATATTTTGTGTTTGCTTGGGACAACAATAAAATATTTACTCGAATAGTAAGACTGGGTTTTTTTTAGTGGGAGTTTTAACAAAAAGATACAGTGATCATGTAGCTGTAACATAAACCAAGTATTTAACCGCAAATCTGCTGTATAGATCTAGTATTATCCAAAATTTCTACGAAATATCGAATCATTTCTACTTTAAATTTTTATCCCATATTTTGATTTAGGAAATCTGGTCACCGTATGCCACAGACGAATGTTGAAAATTGGGTGACCCGGTAAGGTAATGAATGAGAGGTTATCTGCAGAATCGATGAGGAAAGGAGTCAAAGGAAAACGCCGAAAAGAAGAAGAGACAGGATGAAAGAACATCTGTAAAGACATTCGGAAGTAACTTCCATGGCACTAGAAGGTGCTGTAGAGGACAAAAACTGTAGACAACGACCGAGTTTGGAATACATCTAGCAAATTATTGAGGACATAGGTTGCAAATGCTACACTGAGATGAAGAGTTTGGCACAGGAGAGGAATTCGTGGCGGGCAGCACGCAGTAAGAACTGACGACTTTAGGGAAAAAAATTAAGAATACCGAAAAAAGAAGGATATAAATATCTATTGCTACGTTTGTTTTAGTTCAGGCTATATCTGTTCCGGTTCTCATAACACAGGCACTGCATTTAAAAATTATCTTGCGGCCTTCTCTGCTTACTTTGAATTTTTCTCCAACCATCGTCGATATCCTTCAATAGTTTCTCATGAGCGATAATGATTGTGGCCACACGTTTCATTTTTACTCAGAGTGGTTCTATAGTTACTGAGTATATGAGGGTAACTACCAAGGTATAAGAAATATTTTTAAATGACGATGTTTGACTGATCTCAGCGCGCCTTGTATCTTCCATGATACAAGGTTCGTTGTGTAAACGTGTATGTGCTAGCTATACGCCACATGAGGCTCTTCTAAAGACTGTGTTGTCCAGGTGTAAAGTTCATTTCTTTGGTGCTGCGGCAAGGTACTTGCCTGCCGCAAGCCTTCGATCCGTTATGCACAGTCCCCGTCAATCGAAAGAAATAGTATTAAATTCTATTTGATCTTCTTCATATTCCGTATACAGACTTGTAGTGGTAATGCTACTATACTGTAAAAATCTCCGCTCAGCATCTTACACTACTGGCCATTAAAATTGCTACACCACGAAGATGACGTGCTACAGACTCGAATTCTTCTCGCACTCTTATTGTTGACGCTTTTGACCTCCTAACGTCTTTTTGACTTTTATACATGTTGACCAAATCTTCCGACGACCATTTCTTTTTCTTGCAGAAATTTCTCCTTGACTTCCCTGATTTCCTATTCATTTCGCTGGTCAGACCCTGGGGCTAGGGGTAGCATCTCGATTAGTAAAAATAGTCTTCGGTCCCGGGTTCGAACCCCCCCCCCCTCCTTCCTCCCCCCCCCCCCCCTCCACCGCTTGAACTGTGATTAATAATCCGCATGAGCGAATGAAGACTTCCGGCATGAGAAGTCACCCTCGATCTGCCAACGGCCTTATCAAAGAGGGCCGATGAGCGGACAGAGCGCAGTGTAGTAGTGATGAACATGAGGCTGAAACTTAAGAGCTTAGTCAGGAAGAATCAGCGTGCAAAGAAGTGGGATGCAGAAGTATTAAGGAATGAAGAGATACAAATGTTCTCTAAGGCTAAGCAATAGCTCAGTAATCAGTACAGTTGAAGAGGAATGAACATCTCCAAAAGTGGTAATCACAGAAGCAGAAAAAAAACATAGGTACAAAGAAGATAACTGCGAACAAACCATGGGTAACAGAAGAAATGCTCCAGTTGATCGATGAAAAAAGGAAGTACAAAAACGTCAAGGGAAATTCTGAACAAGTCGCTGAGGAGTGAAATAAATAGAAAGTGCAAGGAAGCTAAGATGAAATGGCGGCATGAAAAATGTGAGGAAATCGAAAAAGAACTGATTGTCGGAAGGACTGACTCAGCATGTAGGAAAGGGAATTTCATTGTTAAATGCAGAGGAGAGAGCCGATGGGTGAAAGGAGTACACTGAAGACATATATGAGGGGGAAGATTCGTCTGATTGAAGAGGAAACAGGATTTGATTTAGAAGAGATAGGGAATCAAGTACTGTAATAAAAAGTTTTGAGAGCTTTGGAGGTCCTATGATCAAATAAGGCAGAAGGAATAGATGAAATTCCAACAGAATTTTTAAAAGCATTTGGGGGAAGTGGCAGCAAAACGACTATTCCCGGTAGTGTGTAGAATGTATGAGTCTGGTGGCATACCATCCGACTTTCGGAAAAATATCATCCACACTATTCCGAAGACTGCAAGAGCTGACAAGTGCGAGAACTATCGCACAATCAGCTTAACAGCTCATGCATCCAAGTTGCTGACGACAATAATATGCTGAAGAAGGGACCAGAAAACTGGGAGTGTGTTAGATGACGATCAGGTAAAGGCACCAGACAGAAAATTCTGACGTAGCGCTTGATAATGGAAGCAGCACTAAAAAAAATCAAAAGACTTTCATAGGATTTGTCGACCGGGGAAAAGCGTTCAACACTGATGGTGGAATATGTTCTATATTCTGAGGAAAACGGGGGTAAGCTATAGGGAGAGCAGGGTAATATACAACCTGTGCAAGAGCCAAGAGGGGATACTAAACGTGGACGACCAAGAACGAAGTGCTTTGATTAGAAAGGTTGCAACACAAGGATGTATAGGCTTTCGCCCCTAGTTCTCAAATTGTATGTCGAAGTAGCAGTAATGAAAATAAAAGGAACATTCAGGAGTGCAATTAAAATTCAAGATGAAAGGAGATCATTGATACGATTCGCTGACGACACTGCTATCCTGAGTCAAAGTGGACATAAATTACATGATCTGCTGAACGGAATGGACAGTCTAATGAGTGCAGATTATGAATTGAGAATAAATCGAAGAAAGACGAAAGTAATGAGAAGTAGCAGAAATGAGAACAGCAAGAAGCTTAACATCAGAACTGATGATAACGAAACCGATGAAGTTAAGGCTTTCTGCTACCTGGGCAGCAAAATAACCGATGACGGACGGAGCAAGGAGGACACCAAAACCAGCCTAGCACTGGCAGAAAGGGCACTCCTCACCAAGAGAAGTCTACTAGTATCAAACATAATCCTCAATTTGAGGAAGAAATTTCCACATACTCTTGGAGGACAGTATCACATGGTAGTGAAACATGGACTATGGGAAAACGAGTACAGAAGAGAATCGAACCATTTGAGATGTTGTGCTACAAACGAATGTTGAACATTAGGTGGACTGATAAGGTGAGAAACGAGGAAGTTCTGCGCAGAATCGGAGAGGAAAGGGCTATGTGCAAAACACTCATAAGGAGAAGGCAGAGGACGACCTTAACATCTGTTAAGACATCAGGGAATGACTTCCGAAATACTAGAGGAAGCTGTAGAGGGCAAAAACTCTCGAGGTAGACAGAGACTGGAATACATTCTGTAAACATTTGAGTACATGTGTTGCAGGTGCTACTCTCAGACAAAGTGATTCTCACAGGATAGGAAATCGTGGTGGGCAACATCAAACCAGTCAGAAGATTGATGACTAAAAAAAAGAGAAAAGGAGGCTTATATTTCTACATTCCAGTCTTTTCTGCATATTTTTGTAAGTCTTATTTCTTTTAGACAGTGCTGTTGCTCCACAACAGTCTATTCGGTTATTTAATTTCCACTCCAGTAGCTATTACGATGTATGTTTATGTCCGTGACCGATTTTCAAGTGGATATCGAATTGTCTTTCTATTTGCATAATATAACGGAGATATACATAAATAAAGCATAAAGAAATAAATGCTCAATGTAAGTAATTATATATATGCTACACTGTTAAAGCAATCTTCACAATTATCCACACGGTGCACATTAACACTTAACACTTCGTAAAAGGTCAGAGGAAAGCAACAGCAAACCACTTCCACTAGAAACTTGCATAGGTCGGCGACGCAGGAATCGTGTGCCTTCTCCCTCCCCCCCCCCCTCCCCCCCCGCCCAACACTCATTTTCCGAATGTGGGACACTACGTTAATTATAACTCCTGATTTTGGGCGATCTTAAACAAATGCATTGCCGACGAAAACACCATGAAAGCCTTGATGGCTCCACCTTTCCTGTCTGGATCGTTTTCCTAGGGGGAGCACGTGGAACCAACCTGAACGTTGGGTGATGGCCACAGTCGTTCGTCTTCTTAGTCTCTCAAGCTGTCGTACAAACTCTAAAGTTTCACTTCTGACTCTCTTTTAACGCAGAAAAGTAGCCTCCCAGGGAACTCCGTGCCCTCTTGGTGACGGGTGCAGGAGCGCTCCAACGTTCGCTACCTAACGCCCTCAATTACCCTCTGGAGACAAGGAATTTTTAGAGAATGCTAGTCTGTTAATGCTCGTGGCTGGGGGCGCGATGTCGAGGTCCCGTATCGGTAAGCATGAGTGTTCTTTGTGAACTCCAGCTTCGTTAGTTACAATAGCGTGAGTGAGTTAGGGAATCCTTCATTTAGAGTGCGTTCGGTTCTTATCTTTTTTTTTCACGCTATATTAGGTATCCGACTTCAGTCCGTTTGATGCGAGAAGTCGGTTGTAATTCATATTAGAGTAACGATTCTCTTTCTCAAGGCTACAGCTGCACCTCGTGTGTTCTTAATAATTTTTTTTCGTGATACGGGCGTAGAACTAAGTTTCTTTAAATTTACAACCTTTGTGTAATTGGTTTGGTCCTTCGTGCTAGAGCACGTGACCACCTGGCGAGCGGCTGGTCTTACGTACTTACGATTCAATAGAAGGGGTTCATACCTTGCGTAATCTGAACCTCTTTCCTCAGACGAAATTTATTGTCATGGACATTTGCATCTTATCCTAGTACTCATGACTTTTAAGTTTAGTGTACACTCTCTGGCCGGTGCATTCTCTTACTAACAAGTAACGCAACCTATAGTCACGACTGTCAGATTGCTCGTTTCCTTGCCCCCATCCTTTTATTCCTTCGTCATTGTGGAAAAGGCAGGCTGCTGGACCAAATACCCCCCTCCATCCCGCCCGCTATAAGGTTATTTCAAGACTATTAAAGCGAGTAAGAACAACGAGGTTCACTTTTTGTACTTTTGAAAAATTTAGTTTCTCTTCTTCTGTGAATAAAGACGCAATAATAATATCAATCTACCTTTTTATCATTCACTAAAAATTCAGTCCCTCACACCAAAATAGTTTGGAAGTCACCTATAAAATTATTCTGATTAGCAAGGTAACTTGTTAATAAATGCGGTCTCCGAAAGGTCGGGAGGATTTTCGGCCTCTTCACGTTAGGGCTAAGTCAGAATACACAGATCCGTCACGACATTTGCACTTGTGGTATCGCTAATAGCCAAATCAACTATCTTTCCCTTTAGCGCAAGACAGAGATCACGGCACATCGAGTCATGAATAAAATTCCACTCGATGTGGTGAAAGTAGAATACCTTATTCTGAGTAGGTGTTTATGAGTGTTAGGGTTACTGAGTTGCAAATATTTTTGTAGACGCACATAACCAAAGCACTAAACAGGAATAAAGCTTTGCCTATTCGGTTAGTCTGTTACAAGATATTTTGTCAGTTCCTACACCCGTGAGAAAAATAAAGCACCTTTTTCAACGATCTCGACGAAATTCTTCTAAGCGTGTTTCCTGAAGGTGATTAAGTACCAGGATTTGAACGAAGTGACTGGCGTGATTGTTGTTAGATCTAGATCTAGAATATCATCCAATGAACACCTATACGTGAAACTTCGATTTTCTTGTCAATCGTGCTACTATAAACGCTCACTCGGTCAATTTCTGCGCTTACGTTGTTTTCACAATAGCGAATAACAAGTTTTCAAAACAACGCCTTTTAGAAGTCGTTGGCAAAAACTTGTATGGCGAGGCTACTATTGCCTTGACAGACTTCTTTAAGCCGTACGACGTGCATTAGGCTATAGACTACAGCTTACAAAGAAATAACTATGTAACAAACCATGTTTCATAGTATAAAATAACTTCTCCTACGACGACAAAAATTCCTGGCCCCTTACAGGTAATAACGAAAATTTGTCATTTTGAGTTTCTAATAGCTGTGACAATACTCGTAAGATTTAAAACGAAAAGTAGAAGACAGTAAGGAGGTGAACTGATCACTCATCATTTAGTAAGTAATGTAATGATAAGGAGGAGAACTGTTTACTCATGAAACAGGTACCGCAGGGGACCTGGCTTCAAAATGGTTCTTAGCACTATGGGACTCAACTGCTGAGGTCATTAGTCCCCTAGAACTTAGAACTAGTTAAACCTAACTAACCTAAGGACATCACACACATCCATGCCCGCGCCATGATTCGAACCTGCGACCGTAGCGGTCTCGCGGTTCCAGACTGCAGCACCTAGAACCGCACGGCCCCTGGCTTCAAATCTTGCAAGTATTTTCAGAACTATTAAAAATCACAATGAGAAATTTTCAGGACTAAGTATATTGGGTTAAGAATCTAAGGGTATACAGGGTGTTCCCGTAAGAGCGTGCAAAACCTTAACAGGACATAGAGGATGCTCCACTGAACAATTTCAGATAGGGAACCTGGTGCCGGAGAAGCCAGCTTAAGGAGATGACAGGAATGAAATCACTTTACTATGTACTTCTTAATTAGATTAGTCAATTGCAAATACCTTCACCGACACAGTGAACGTACAGTATTACAAAATGTGCTGTAACTCACGGGCATCGACCTCAATGCAAGCATGACATCGGCGAACAAGATCTTGGCACACCCTGACAAATACCTATGGTGCGTTTTGCGTCATATCACAGGCAGCTAGAATTGTGGCAAGTAATTCCATCTCCGTATCTAGTGGGGTATCATACACAAGTGACTTTAGATATCCTGAAAGGATATAATCAAGGGGATTCACGTCACATGACTTCGCATGCCATGGAATAGCATCTACCCTTCTAGTCCACCGACCAGGTAACACTGTACTGGTACCGCTCCATCGTATTATACAGCAAGTCTCCGAATAGCACTGAGTGATGAATGGATCTGTCGTTGATTCACAGCACGTTCTATCATGCGACAATGTATGTACGATATTATAGAGCAACTTCGTGGACAAGTAAGGTAAACAAAACATGCATCATGGCTTCCTGGTAATCACGCTCGTTCTCCTTGTCACAATTATGTTAATACTTTTAGATGCTGACGGGCGTTGATATATATCAACGGCGACAGATGAAAATGTGTGCCGTGACTGGGACTCGAAGCCGGGATCTCTTGCTTACATGGCAGACGCTCTATCCATCTGAGCCACCGAGGGCGCAGAGGACAGCGCGACTGCAGGGACTATCTCGCGCACGGATTTGGATTGTTTAGGGGAAGAGACCAAACAGCGAGGTCATCGGTCTCATCGAATTAGGGAAGAACGGGGAAGGAAGTCGGCCGCGCCATTACAAAGGAAACATCCCGGCATTTGCTATCTCTCGCACGCCTCCTGCGAGACCCACATTCTCACCTTGTGTGTCAACACACTACATTCGTAGTGTCCCACCCCACCCCACCATACTCATTACTCGTGGAAGACATTCTTACCAAGCCCCGTAAGAGTTCGTGGAACATGTGTGCATCCGCAGAGAAAAGGAGGTCATGCATGGTGTTGCCAGGACTATATACTTATATGGATATGGTGTGTGTTCTCTAGGACATGTCAGAAAGAACAGACACCATATCCATATAAGTATATGGTTCTCCTTGTTTCCTTGCAGAAAATAAAAGACGTAGATGTAAGTAAACACCATAATACGTGTAAATTTGTACGCATGTTAGTTATGAAGAAGCTAGGAACAGTAATGCTAGACAAAGCGGCAGACAAGTTTACTTTCATACCTTCTTAAGCTGGCTTCTCCGACCCTAGGTTCCCTATATGAAGCTGTTCAGTGCAGCATTCTCTATGTCCTGTTAATATTTTTGCACCCTCTTGCGAAAACATCCTGTATGAGAATAGAATAAATTTTTATATAGTTTCTAGTCTTACAAAAACGTGTACATTAAAAACTTCAGTTTCTAAATAATTATTTTCAGCTTTCTGGTCCCGTGTGTGTGAAATTTTTCATTTGATTTAAAACATTTCGATGAGATCAGCGAGAGGTACAGTCGAGGTTTATTTAGATTGCTCTTCGCCTGACTCCACCAATATCTTGCTTCCTCTCACGTATATCTCACTAAAAGACTTTGAAGGTAAAAATGAGAGACATTCGGGATCACACGTTCGCTTACCAGCAGCTGTTTTTCCCGATAACCATTCGCGATGAGAATACTTCTAGATAAGTTCAAGTACTGTGGTATGAATGGGACAGTGCTCAAATGGTTTAAACCATGCCTAACTGGAAGAGTTCAGAAAGTTGAAATAAAAAGTACACATAATATGCAAAAAACTGGTGATTTCTCAAACTGGGGAACAATCAGGAATGGGGTACCGCAAGGTTCGGTCTTGGGTCCTCTGCTTTTCTTAATATATATTAATGACTTGCCATTCTATATTCACGAAGATGCAAAGCCGGTACTTTTTGCCGATGATACAAGTATAGCTATCACACCCAACAGACAAGAATTAACTGGTGAAATTGTAAATGATGTTTTTCAGAAAATCATTAAGTGGTTCTCTGCAAATGGGCTCTCATTAAACTTTGACAAAACACAGTATATACAGTTCCACACAGTAAATGGAATGACACCATTAATAAATATAGACTTCGATCAGAAATCGATAGCTAAGGTAGAATATTCAAAATTTCTAGGTGTATGCATTGATGAGGGGTTGAACTGGAAAAAAAACCACTGAGGATCTGCTGAAACGTTTGAGTTCAGCTTCTTATGCTGTTAGGGTCATTGCAAATTATGGCGATATACATCTGAGTAAATTAGCTTACCACGCCTATTTTCATTCTCTGCTTTCGTATGGCATCATATTCTGGGGTATCTCATCATTGACTAAAAGAGTGTTCATTGCACAAAAGCGTGTAATCAGAATAACTGCTGGAGCTCATCCAAGATCATCCTGCAGACACTTATTTAATGAGCTAGAAATCTCCACTGTAGCCTCACAATATATATATATATATATATATATATATATATATATATATATATACAAGTATTGAGTGGCATGTAAAAATTTGGTTAATGTAATATCTTGTATAGACACCTCTTATTAACCTTACATGTTCCAAATCATTACGAAGTGTCGTATTCATGATCTATGGAACAAGTACAAATCTAATCTAATCTAATCCAACAGGAAAATTGAGAAATGTTACTGGTAGAAGTAGTCACACCCACACACGAAAGCGAGTTAATATTGTCATCTAGTTCTGGGCCCTGTGTCAAATTTCAAGTCTCTAGCTCTTCGAGAAGCCAGTTTAACATCAGTTTTTTACCGAACGGACAGACAATAAAGTGACGATAAAAACTAGGTAAAAAATTAATTTCTTAGTAAGAATCTCGCGCAGAGTCTGAAATACGTTCAGAGACGTGCGTAGCTCGGCTTAAATTTAAACATTCGCTGAGTGAATGTTTATTTTTAAAGGCGGAAATGCCTCAGTTGTGTTTCTCTGTGTGGACAGCTGTACTGAAACAGCAGCCGTGGGTTGCGTGTGTATGTCTTCGCGAGACAGAAATAGCAGCCTCGGGCGGCCCTATTGCTGACTACTGACGCTGCTAGCCTGCGAATCGGCAGCGATCGATGGTCATGATTACTGCATGCTGACGATAGCAGGTCACGGCTACCACCTGGCTTACACGTCACGTACTTGACGAGTGGCAGTTTCCTCGTGTGCAGCTGTGTACCGCGTGTCAAACAGGCAACTTGCAAAGCAAAGACTGCGCCATTAACATTCAATACTGTATCTCTGTGCAGCAGGATACGTATAAAAATCATAAAAATATTAGTCAAGGGACAAAAAACAAAGTTTTCGCCTGTATCTCATCTCAAATTCACTACGTACATTTAGATAGTTACTAAGAGATTGGTAAAGTGAAGAGAGGCGTGACGTCGTAAAATCCTAGTTCTGAAGGCAGAAAAATACACTACTGGCCATTAAACCACGAAGATGACGTGCTAAAGACGCGAAATTTAACCGACAGTAACAAGATGCTGTGATATGCAAATGATTAGCTTTTCAGAGCATTCACACAAGTGCTGACATGAGGAAAGTTTCCTACCGATTTCTCGTACACAAACAGCAGTTGACCGGCGTTGCCTGGTGAAACTTGGTTGTTATGCCTCGAGTAAGGGGGAGATATGAGTACCATCACGTTTCCGACTTTGATAAAGGTCGGATTGTAGCCTATCGCGATTGCGGTTTAACGTATCGCGACACTGCTCCTCGCGTCGGTCGATATCCAATGACTGTTAGCAGAATATGGAATCGGTGGGTTCAGGAGGGTAATACGGATCGCCGTGCTGGATCCCAACGGCCTCGTATCACTAGCAGTCGAGATGACAGGCATCTTATGCGCATGGCTGTAACGGATCGTGCAGCCACGTCTCGATCCCTGAGTCAACAGATGGGGACGTTTGCAAGACAATAGCCATCTACACGAACAGTTCGACGACGTTTGCAGCAGCATGGACTGTCAGCTCGGAGACCATGGCTGCGGCTACCCTTCACGCTGCATGACAGACAGGAGCGCCTGCGACGGTGTACTCAAACACGAACCTGGGTGCACGAATGGCAAAACATCATTTTCTCGGATGAATCCAGGTTCTGTTTATAGCATCATGATGGTCGCATCCGTGTTTGGCGACATCGCGGTGAACGCACATTGGAAGCGTGTATTCGTCATCGCCATACTGGCGTATCACCCGGCGTGATGGTATGGGGTGCCATTGGTTACATGTCTCGGTCACCTCTTGTTCGCACTGACGGCACTTTGAACAGTGGACGTTATATTTCAGATGTGTTACGACCCGTGGCTCTACCCTACATTCGATCCCTGCGAAACCCTGCATTTCAGCAGGATAGTGCACGGCCGCATGTTACAGGTCCCGTACGGGCTTTTCTGGATACAGAAAATATTCGACTGTTGCCCTGGCCAGGACATTCTCCAGGCCTCTCACACAATTGAAAACGTCTGGTCAATGCTGGCCGAGCAACTGGCTCGTCGCAATAAGCCAGTAACTACTCTTGATGAACTGTGGTATCGTGTTGAAACTGCATGGGCAGCTATACCTGTACCCGACATCCAAGCTCTGTTTGAATCAATGCCCAGGCGTATCAAGGCCGTTATTACGGCCAGAGGTGGTTGTTCCGGGTACTGATTTCTCAGTATCTATGCACCCAAAGTGCGTGGGAATGTAATCAAATGTCGGTTCTAGTATAATATATTTGTGCAGTGAATATCCGTTTATCATCTGCATTTCTTCTTGGTGTAGCAATTTTAATGGCCAGTAGTGTATTTGGCTTTACAATCTCCACTCCAAGTCAGCAGATCGTGTCCTGTTCGATAATAAGCAATATGTGCCATAATAATAATCATACTAACCTTTCAATACACGTACTGTATTACATAGAAACTAAAGAACAAACTACAGAGATTCACGTAACCATGTGTCTCTAATGGTTGTAGCCACGGTAGAGAAGTACTTTTTGGTCATATTCTTGCACTGGTAAGTATTTTTCGAATTTCGACATCAGCTGATTCGATCACTTGATGATGTTGCCTGTCTGAGTCGGCTTGTAACACAGGATCGTTGCAGATGTTTCCATTTCTGCCGATCTTGAGCTTCCGGTTGCCAATTCAATACAGCTGTCTTTCTTCAGTTACTGATGCACTTGTCTGGTAAGTTTCTATTCTGTATGACTTTGTACACAACAGCAAGGAGAGCTGGGTGACAGAGTGGTGTGGCAACTGTCTTCGTAGTAAAACTGGACAGGAGCAGAAATGATTAATGAACAAGTTATCACAGTAAACAGAAAATTTAGTTAACTCGCATATCTCCAAGGTTACACTTACTGCACCAAGGACCAGCCGTCAATGGTAACAAGGAAGAGGCTTAATGAAGTAAGGCACGAAAGATGGTGTAGGAGCCACGACTACACGGTGTCTGTGTAGCTTCACAAAGCGAAGAAGTTTGGAATATGAGTGGGGCGTCTGACTGCCGCCGGCCGTCTTACATTGCGGCGGCTGAGGGCGCTCGTAATCCAGAGATACTGGAGGCGTGGCTCAGCGGGCGTGCTCCATTGGATCCACTGGATCCCAAAACTTGCGTTTCTGTTCCCAAATTTGACACCTGTGGATTGGTATCGATATGTGATACAACACTTTTAACTTAGTTTATTTGTTAAATTCAGCTCCAATGTAGTACTTGTTTCCATGTACCATCTTTTCTTTGATCGACGTGACAGGGCACTCCCATTTCTCGGTATTCGCTTTTTCCATATTGTCACTGACCCTAATTATCCATCTGATATCAACTGTTTCCTATCTGTCTTTCTTTATGCACCACAATACTAATCTTCACATTCTTCTTTGGGTTATTACTAGTACTACAACAATAAATTCATTTAATTTCCATGTCTCAAGGTCATAAGATGTTAGTGACATCACGCATTGGTCAAAGACTCTTTCCTTCAGCTCGGTCGAAGTTTTAAACTTCAAAACTGAAGAGTATCTTCCATACGTTTACCGGCCGATGTCCCATATCGAAGTATTTCTGGTTTTAGGTCTCCTTTCATATTTGCTAGTTGCTCAGGTACACGTATTCTATGACGATTTCCCGTTCTGTACTTCCACCAGATATACTTCCCTCGATTCCATTCACTCATCATGATTTTGGTTTTATCACAGTTCATTTTAAGATCAGTTTCAATGCAGAATAAAGCAAGTTCATTAAAGAATGTTTGAAATACTTCTATACTACACGCAAATTCAACCACGTTATTGTCATAAGAATTTTGTTACCTCATTCTTCTAGTAAACGACAAATGTAATTTTTTTAACATATTTTCACGTTTTATCCTAAAAGAGCATTTAGTGACTTCAACAGTAACAAGAAATGGCCAAAAAATTTATCAAATCTACAACTGTCACCAATCTGAACTAATGAACTTCATTAAACAACGTAACTTGAAGTAGATGTATTAATTAATGACGCTTGTTTCAAAACAATAAATTAAGTATACTTCTAAGTCACTGGTTGTGGCATAACTAGCCGACTCCGGCCTTGGAATGGTAATAACGAATGGACAAGATAATAAATAATGAATTACTATAACAGATAGAGAACAAAGGAATTACAAACAGTATCAAGACCGTTAAGAACATAAATTTAAAAACGAAGCAGATCTGGAGACTAAAAGCTTGGAAGATGCGCAACATGCTTGGCTACAACTTTCAAAAAATGGTTCAGATGGCTCTGAGCACTATGGGACTTAACATCTGAGGTCATCATCTAACATTCTGCGTGGTGTCTGTTTTTTCTATATCGTGTCTCCCTACCACTTTCGCGCAACGACGCTCTGAGCGTGTTTTTTAGGGAATTGACTAGTTTGAACCTGGGACCTGTTGCTGGTAAGGGGACGCCAGACCACACATGACATGTAGAGTTCAGAAGAGTTCAGTAAGACTAGCGATGATATAACCAAATACTTAATAATTTCAGCGCCAGCTCCACTGCACTCCCTGTAAAAGGATCTTAATACTAACTAAATTTAGTGGAAGGGGTTCAAGGGTTTCCTATTTTTAGTTAGCTGGTAAAATAACGTCGAAAAAGCAGTTAAGTTTACCATTGGAAATTTTATTCTACTCACAAAACATTGTTTATAAATTGCACTATTGATAAAAGGAAATGTTTTAATACAGGATGGTAAAAACCAACTGCGTTCGACAAAAATGTGAACGAATATTCTCTGAGTGGGTTTCCAAGTTCTACAATGGATCAAAGGATGACCTGTGGCATATCACATCTATAATGTAGGTTTAAATTAAGTTTCACAAGAGTGAAAACTATCAAAATGGTCTGCAGTGATCCTGAATTGTCTTTAATTACTTATCTAACTTGTCGTAAATTACAGTGGCTGATGTGGCTTCTCAATAACTATATAACAGAAAAATCATCGCGTTTCAGATTTTTACTTCAAGTGGCAAATGTGAACACCATGAGCTTTAATTGACGATCGACACTAGTATTACGCAAAAAGGGGATGTAACAGATGAAACTTCTGCAGTTCTGAGCGAAGCTTTATGCGCTGTTATGCGGCATCGCGTGCGTTCATTACCTTGTCGGTGTTCGTCAGGGGGCAGTGGGCAGCACAGCGCCGCTCACCTCGCCGTCTCGGAAGCAACTCTCTCCTAACTTCTCCTTACTACAATTTATCGAAGTTGGTTTAAAAAAACTATCTGGCTGTGTTTTCATCTGACCAATCAGGGTCTCGATGTTAACCTTAAGCTCCGCCTACGAAAATTCTGTCCATCCAATGAGAAACGTTATACTTTTCGTGGTGGGGCAATGTTTTTAAAGTTTGCAACGTAACAGAGACGCGAAAAAGTCTCACGCTAAAACCTGCAGCTGGTGTGGTCCTTTTAGAGTTATCGTAAAATCTGTACTGTCCTTCTGGAGGGCTCTATCTTTTAACATGTGCTGGGGGGTGGTCCTGACGTAACAGAGACGCGAAAAAGTCTCACGCTAAAACTTGCGGCAGGGGTGGCCGTTTTAGTGTTATCGTTAGATCTATACTGTTCTTCTGGAGGGCTCTAGCTTTTAACATGGGCTGGGGGGGGGTGGTCCTAGCCGTTAGCTGGCGACGTGGGTGTCCGTCCCTTATCGTAGGGCCTTCAGCTTAACACGGTTCTGCTCTCGGATTCTGTTCTCGTTTCTCCCCTCGGAAATGCGTCTGTATCACGGTGGGAAGGTATGAATGCATTTAGGCATTCTTGTGTTAGTCTGTGGTATTCCATTTGCCCACTCGTTACTCGTATTACTTTGGTAAATTTAATGTCACGATTTATTCGGAGCTATGTGACATACTACTGGATTTGCTTATCATGTCAAGGTTTTCATGGAAGGTGTTGGATTTGCCTGACACCTTGCAATCAGTCCCCTAGAACTCAGAACTACTTAAACCTAACTAACCTAAGGACATCACATACATCCATGCCCGAGGCAGGTTTCGAACATGCGACCGTAGCGGTCGCGTGCTTCCTGACTGAAGAGCCTAGAACCGCTCTGCCACTGCGGCCGGCAGTCTATAACATTAAAAATTTAAAACTGGAACCTAATATGAACAACACACTTACGTTTAAAGCTTTTAAACTATATTCTGATTTGGCACTCCCAAAATCAACATAGCTTAAGAACAACAAACAACAGTTTCTTTTAAAAAAGAAGGCATCCACACCTGAGGGGCTAAGAATAAAAAACACAAGATTCAGCCTTTATCATACTAGTCGGAGGAATATCAGTATGTGTTCTCATACACAATAAATGACACTGGTCAACAGAAAGACAAAATGTCCACCAGGGCTAGCATTAACAGTTCAAGTTCAAATCCAACACGAGGTACTCACCAAATTTATTTTGCTCTGTGACCGTGCTGGAATTATGATTTCACAGCCATCGGTGTCGTGTGCGAATTTTAATGCAAGCGGGCCAACTGCATCCTTAAGGCGCTTCTCGAAGCTAATAGCCACGCCTGGGCTGCAGGAAACGCACCAGAAACAAATGCCCAGATAGGAATTTCCAAGTAGCACATTCCACCCATGAGACACTGATACACCATTCTCACTTGCTCCAACACATGACTATCTTCCGCTTAAGTCAACATATGCCTGCTGCCCCCTCTGGACAGTGAAAGTAAACACATGCCTCTGAGTCTAGCAAAGATTCAGTCTCACACACACACATTACCGATCCCTAGCACTCTCACTGGTCAGTGTTCATCCCTTGAACTCAAGGAGGAAGAACTGAAGACTGGCTAGACCAATAGTCATCCATCTGACTCGTTTTTGCCCGTGTTTTTCCCATTTTTCAGTTTCTTTTTACAAATAAACTTACAAGGCTGGGCATCTCACAGATCTCATAGGGACCCTCGAAACGTCGTAAGATTTTAGCTGAGATCTTCCTATCCCAGTTACTGAGTGCCCACAAGTTCTTAACAAAACCAGTCAGTTATCTCCACCGGCGGAAGGAGATACTACGTTATATATATCCTATCTATGAGATATATTAATATGACCCAGCATGAAAATACTTAAAATAAAACTATACCGATGAAAAAGATATTTCTATTGTACTGCAAAATGAATTTCTGATTTGCTTTTCTTTCTGAAATACTTTATGTAGTTAAAATCACCATAACGATTTTTCGCTAGAGACTTTTGCTAAAGAGGCAAAAAAGAATGGAAATCTGTGTACTTTCTTTATTATCTCCGTACTTAGGGGTCTTTTATCGTCTGGCTGTTGTAACGTAAGCATCCATGTTTCCATGTACCGTAACTTTAACTTAAATAGATCGTATGTTATAACAGTGTACGTAGAACTCATTTACATTGTATTAGACCTGATTATCTCCCATGTTAACAATTAAAACTTCTGGATTTTTTGAGAGACCGTAAAGAAAGTAAGGGAAACGTTCCAGAGTATAACGAATGAGGACATTACGTGTTCTTTTGCTGTTTATATAGTATCGCTAAGCAGAACCTGCCTGAGATTAATTCACGGATCATTTCTTATAGTTCCTCACATACATCTTTTACCCAAGACTCTTGTTCGGTTAATCGCTCAGTTGCCTTCTTACGTTGACGTCGGCAGTTGCTTCACTGGCTTGATGTATTGTGCCTAATCAAAATCAACAGCAGGCATCCTGAAATATTTCGTGTATCCATAATTATATATATTAAAAGCAATAATTTATTCAATTTTTCTAGTTTGCCGTCTTTCAAAGTTTGTCTCATTCATCGTGCTATCACACTTTAATCAGTACTTGAATAATCATAATGCAATTTTGCCGTGATTTACTGGACAAAATTTCCTTTAAAATTTCTCAGGCATTTTCTTCTAGCAAATTCAAGAGGAAAAAAATTCAGCGGCAACCTCGATCATTTCTTCGAGTCTCTTGCCAACGTGGTGAGCGACTGTTATAAACCATTCTCTTCCAGTTCTGCCTAAGATTCCCGTATCTACTTCCCTGGAAGCAGATCGTTAACAGAGTAGAGATTAGATGTTGGAATTAGATTTAGCTGCCTTACACTGCTGCCAGGGTCCAGCCAGTATTCTGACGATAGAATTTAAACAGGGGCAATGAAGATGCTGTTCAATTTTTATAATTGATTTTTAAACAGATGTAAATTGCCGTCATTAAGGTAAGAATGAACATAACTGGAAACGGTGCTGGCAAAACGGATCTTAAGCTCCTCGTCGTATCGAGTACGGTAATATTCTAAATCTTCATTCAAGCAGTACCCTTGATTAGACTGACCACGACCGGAGTTGATTCTTAACATTACTAATCCCAGGCTCCTGGTCTTGCTTCTCGCAGGATTTTGAAAAAGGGCGAAAATCTCTGTCAGACTCTTTTTGTCATCCATCTTCAGACTGGTTTTATGCTGTCCGCCACAAATCCTATCCTACGCCAACCTTTTCACCTCAGAATAGAGCTTGCACCCTTCGTCCTCAATTATTTGTTGAATATCTTCCAGTGTCTGTGTCCCCTTACAGTTTTTACTCTCTACAGCTGCGTCTCATACCATGGAGATTAATCGATGATGACGGAACACATGTCCTATAATCCTGTGCCTTCTTCTTGTCAGTGTTTACCACATCTACCTTTCTTCGCCGGTTCCGAAGAAAACCTCCCCATTCTATATCTTACCAGTCCTCGTAATTTTCAACGATCTACTGTAATAACATATCTCATAGTCTTCGATTATCTTTTGTTCCGGTTTCCACACCATCCATGACTCATTACTACACTCCTGGAAACGGAAAAAAGAACACATTGACACCGGTGTGTCAGACCCACCATACTTGCTCCGGACACTGCGAGAGGGCTGTACAAGCAATGATCACACGCACGGCACAGCGGACACACCAGGAACCGCGATGTTGGCCGTCGAATGGCGCTAGCTGAGCAGCATTTGTGCACCGCCGCCGTCAGTGTCAGCCAGTTTGCCGTGGCATACGGAGCTCCATCGCAGTCTTTAACACTGGTAGCATGCCGCGACAGCGCTGACGTGAACCGTATGTGCAGTTGACGGACTTTGAGCGAGGGCGTATAGTGGGCATGCGGGAGGCCGGGTGGACGTACCGCCGAATTGCTCAACACGTGGGGCGTGAGGTCTCTACAGTACATCGATGTTGTCGCCAGTGGTCGGCGGAAGGTGCACGTGCCCGTCGACCTGGGACCGGACCGCAGCGACGCACGGATGCACGCCAAGACCGTAGGATCCTACTCAGTGCCGTAGGGGACCGCACCGGCACGTCCCAGCAAATTAGGGACACTGTTGCTCCTGGGGTATCGGCGAGGGCCATTCGCAACCGTCTCCATGAAGCTGGGCTACGGTCCCGCACACCGTTAGGCCGTCTTCCGCTCACGCCCCAACATCGTGCAGCCCGCCTCCAGTGGTGTCGCGACAGGCGTGAATGGAGGGACGAATGGAGACGTGTCGTCTTCAGCGATGAGAGTCGCTTCTGCCTTGGTGCCAATGATGGTCGTATGCGTGTTTGGCGCCGTGCAGGTGAGCGCCACAATCAGGACTGCATACGACCGAGGCACACAGGGCCAACACCCGGCATCATGGTGTGGGGAGCGATCTCCTACACTGGCCGTACACCACTGGTGATCGTCGAGGGGACACTGAATAGTGCACGGTACATCCAAACCGTCATCGAACCCATCGTTCTACCATTCCTAGACCGGCAAGGGAATTTGCTGTTCCAACAGGACAATGCACGTCCGCATGTATCCCGCGCCACCCAACGTGCTCTAGAAGGTGTAAGTCAACTACCCTGGCCAGCAAGATCTCCGGATCTGTCCCCCATTGAGCATGTTTGGGACTGGATGAAGCGTCGTCTCACGCGGTCTGCACGTCCAGCACGAACGCTGGTCCAACTGAGGCGCCAGGTGGAAATGGCATGGCAATCCGTTCCACAGGACTACATCCAGCATCTCTACGATCGTCTCCATGGGAGAATAGCAGCCTGCATTGCTGCGAAAGGTGGATATACACTGTACTAGTGCCGACATTGTGCACGCTCTGTTGCCTGTGTCTATGTGCCTGTGGTTCTGTCAGTGTGATCATGTGATGTATCTGACCCCAGGAATGTGTCAATAAAGTTTCCCCTTCCTGGGACAATGAATTCACGGTGTTCTTATTTCAATTTCCAGGAGTGTATATAGTGGTGTGCTTCAGATGTACGTTCCCAGAAATTTCTTCGTTGGATTAAGACCTTTGCTTGATACCAGTAGATTTCTCTTGGCCGGGAATACGCGCTGCGTCTGTGCTAGTTTGCTTTTTTGCTTTTTACGTTCCTCTTGATCGTCTGTCACTGGTTATTTTGCTTAGAGGGTAGCAGAATTCCTTAACTTCGTCTATTATTAATCGGCAAAGCATGCAATATAAAATTTTGGACATGTCGGCTATAAGATGCCACTTTTACTGTTTCAAAATGTACATTTGTTTGTAATGATAACACGCAGTTCTTACCTAAGAAATAATTTAATTTATGACATTTAGATTTACTTTGATTTTACTTAGTTAATCATTTGACGTTGCTTCACCACAGCAGTTGTATTATTTACAGACAGTCACAAGAGGAAAGGTCTGTATTCAGGCATATGACAGGAATGATCATTCTAAGCTAAAAGGACTAATAAACTTGGACTCTAAAACGTATACCTGAACATCTATGAGCACATCTTCATCTTCGATACTGTGAAATAAATCTTTCTGTTTAAAGCTCTTTGCTTTCCATATCTTGAGGAGTGATGTGTTCTTCAGCAGCGAAGATGAAGAGCTGCTCTTAGCATATAATGTATGTGTTTTGCATCCGATGTTCCCGGGGGATTTTGTCTTCTATTGGTCCATGCTACATCCTCGTGAAGTATAGAAAGCAAAGACCTTGCAGTAGAAGAGATTTGTTCCACAGTATGGAATCTGAAAGAACTTTCATACCTCTTGACGTATGCATTTTAGAGTCACTGATAACCAGATACTTTTGGCTTCGAATGGTCGTTCCTGTCATGTTGTAAGAAGTCCATGATTAAGGAATTTGCCGCTAGCACACTCGAGCAGATGTAATTTCGATGGATTGCTCACGCGCTGCCTGCAATATATAAGCTATAAGAGAATCTCAGACCAGAGAGCAGTTTTGTATGTAGTAAGAGCAGTGTCAGTAGCAGTAGCAGTAAGTAGTAGCTAGCAGTCGTGTGTATGGAGTTGGCTGGGCCGGTCGTGGGGAGCGATGGCGGTGTCTGAGCATTGTAGTATAAGGTAAAAGCAGCCTCGCGCATATGTACTATTGTTATATCAAGTCCCATGTAAATGCTTTAAAAAATCTCTTAATAATAACCTTTCTTATAAAAATTAAGTTTTGACAATCATTCATCTCAATTTAAAGGATTTACTAATTTCTCCAATCCATGGTCATCCCGATTATTGTAAAGAAAAATCAGTTGTTTCTTTTTATACATGACAAATCTGTCGGCCAGCATTGCACTGGGCTGTGCCACAAAAATTTCTTATAGGGGCAGATATATATGCGTTTTCCGGCGACCTTATTTCACTTTATTCAGTATGATCTTTCAGGGCCATGACGCAGCACTGCTGACGTCCAAAATTTATCAGTTTAGATTCAGTCAGTTGATTATTGAAAGGTTATATAAGTAAGCCACAATATTATTGGTAGGTTACGGAATTTATCTGTTGGTGGGTTACGCTGAAAGTGAATGATATATTTTTTAATGTTGGGAGGTTACAATTTCCCTAAATATCCTGTACTAATACTGCGAACATGTAAACTGGATTTTTGTGTCTTATTACGTATTGTATTCTATATCCATAATATTATCCATTAAAAATGTCAGTTTCAGATCCACCTGAGAATTAGCTGGGTGTGGAGGTCGACAGCAATCATCATATTAAATAAACCAAATGTCAGCAATTTTTAATTACTTACATATTACTTGTTTGCCAGACTGCGTTTTATATGCTCTCTACTTCGGCCAACATGAGTTGTTTTGCTGCCCAAAGATAAAACCTTGTGTGTTACTTTTAGTGAGCCATTTCGTAATGTAATTTCCTCAGTAGGGTCTGATTTGATTCTACTACGTTCCATTACTTAGTTTTACTTTTGTTGATGTTCGCCTCATAGTATGTTTTCGCCTCATAGTATGTTTTCAAGACACTATCCATTTCGTTCTAGCAAGTCCATTACAGTGTCTGACAGACTCACAATATCATCAGGAAACCTCAATGTCTTTGCATCTTCTCCGTGATCTTTTATTCCCTTTCCAGATTAATGGTTTTCTTTACTGCTTAATCAGTCTACAGATTGGAAAACATTGTGGTTGGGCTACAGTCAGTTCCTTCACAACCACTGCTTCTCTTTCATGTCCCTCGTCTCTTGTTACCTGCAATATTGTTTCTGTAGCAGTTGCACATATCCTCTCAACACCAGACGTCTTTGCAATAGGAATAATTACTTTTTTTGACGTCACAGGTTATTTCGACTGCCTCATATATCTTGCACATCGCTTAGAATAATTTTTCAAGGTTCCTTCTTACAAGGATCTCAAGAATTCTGAGGGTATATTTGAAAATTATTATAGTTCACCTAATGATGATGTGAATAACAGTATTGACTCAAAACTGACAGCATTAGTACCTTAGGTTCCACCGCTAATGGTGCTGCATCTTCTAATAATAGCGACGATGATATTAGTTATAGTAACAAATGTAAAATGTAATTACAGCTGATATTTTCTGATACAGCCGGTTAAGAAGGATAAAAATTGACGAAGACTGTAACAGCTAAGGGCTGTGACAAAAAGGGAACCTCTGGCTGCGAAGAACGTTAGGCACTTTCTTGCAGTGGGGCAAGGGGCGTATAGGGTAACAAAGGCTGTCATTATTTTTGTATCACTAGATATGTCATTAACTGTCTTTAGAAGTCGAAAATGCTATTCAGTTCTCTGATTAATGAGGTGCATTGTTACAAGGTCGGGCTCCTCCTGATGAAAAGCACTTATAGAAGACAATTGAGTCACGAAAGTGGGTCAGAAAAGGGTTTACTCTGAAGGGCACAAGTGCTTCTTCGGTGTTGAGCAGACAAGAGGATTAGGGCGGAAGAGCAATATAAGAGACTGTATACGCTGATAGGACGATAGAGGAGACAGACAGATCATGTAGACATCTTTGAGCTTATCTGCCCGTAGCTGTACATAAAAAGGTGTATCGTTCATCACTATCTCCTACCACTGGGAGCTTTTTTGTGAAATTCCTTGTTGCATAAGATAGCCGTACGCTCCTTTTGAAAATATAAGCGCTTTTACATGCTTCATTTTTAGCTAAAAAGTAAGAGCTTTTTATATATTTGTAGGACGTGGACGAATGATGACGCCTATTAAGGCACTGTAACTATCTGCACAACCTACCTTACATTTTTCACCTAGTATTTCACGTAGACTCCTTGCTGAGGAAGAGCAATTAATATTTAATTCACTTAGGATTGAAGATGGTAGGGATTCACGATATTACGAGCTCGTTAGGAAAGTTTGACCATCTGGGACAACTTGAAATTTTTATGGACAGAGCTTTAAGCTCATATATTGTGCCCATCTTGACAATGCATGTATGTCAGTACTGAAATCCTTGATAGCTGTCTTCATTGGTTTTGTATTTACATATAACTCAAAGAGATCAGCATACATTTCATATTTAAAGTAGGACAGGACTGACGGCACGTCATTCACGTAGAACGAGGAGGGTATGTGACCTACTACCTAATTCTCGGTGGCGCCTGAGTCTATCTGTCCATACTGTGACTTTACGGTTCCAGGCATGATGTGCTGTTGATCAGAACCGTGGACACCGCAACTGCACTAGAAGAGAAGTTCTTTGTAGTAAGTCTGGCAACATCATGAATGGTGATCAGGTCTTCTGCTACCTACAGAGAAAAAATGATGAAGTACGGAGCAAGAATGACATGAAAAGGAGACTAGCATTGGCAAAAAGGGCATTCCTGCCAAAGATAAATCTTCCAGTATCAAACATTAATTTGAGGAAAAAATTTGTCAGAATGCACGTCTGAAGCACATCATTGTATGACAGTGATACATGCCCTATGGGAAAACCAGAACATAAGAGAATAGAAGCATTTGAGATGTGTTGATACAGAAGAAATTGAAAACTAGGTAGACTGATAAGTTAAGGAATGAGAAAGTTCTGCATAGAATCGCCGAGGAAGAGAGTATATGGAAAACACTGACAAGAAGAAGGGTCAGGATGACAAGACGTGTGTTATGACATCAGAGAAAAACTTCCGTGGTACTTGAGTGATCTGTAGGCGGTAAAAGCTGTAGAGGTAGATATAGATTGGGATACAGTCAGCAACTAACTGAGAACGTAGGTTGCAAGTGATAGTTTGTGATGAAAAGATTGACACAGGGGAGAAATTCGCATCAAAACCATCAGAAGACTGATGATTAATTAACAAAAAAGTTCGGTAAGTAGTATATTGAAATTGGCAGCGTCTAACGGCTTTTTGAAAGTATTGGACTCACGTGACAGTCGTCTCTTGTCTGCCACTGGGTAGCTTCAGGTCGTCTGTTACCTTTATTATGGCAAATGTCCTACGATCTGTGCATAAACCTGAGAGATATTCATGTAGTCTGTTATCTGTACTTACGTAGTTTAGCTAGTCGTGGATTATATACTCTAAAGCCTTGGGCAGTGCTGTGGGAATAGAAATAGGACGGTAATAAGATGCTGAGGCTACGTCCTTTTTCGATATTTTCGTAAGAATTGCACAGTTACAGTGCTCAGGGAAATACCTATAGTCAAGGAGACGTGGAAAGAGTCTGTTATTATGGGCAGTACTGAATCCAAAAGCTTCGTCATTTGGACATGAGGTCATCGTGTCTAGTTGATTATGATGTTAATCGTGTGATGAATGTTTTACTGTACTGCCTGTAACGTAGCTAAGAGAAAATTTGTATTGGGAACTGTAATTTATCCCCGTGAAGTAACCAGTGAGTCTGTTTTGTTTGCGGTCAATTGTGGTTGTCGGCAAACCCAAGTGCCGATTTAGGTCCGTCAATGGGACTGCTGGGTCAATGAGGTCAGCTGCATTTTCACAATACCCATATCATGGGTCATACAGGTACTTATTTAGTACAGCTCGTCTGTATCTGTGTGATTAGTTTAGCATACAGTAACTTACAGTAGAAACATAATCCTCAGCAAACCGTTTCGCTACAGGAATGGGACAGTTTGGAGGATAGGCGAAGCGGAGAATGTGGTGTTGCCGTTCTTAAAGTAAGATGAATAATTAATGTCCGAATAACTTTTTTTTGACAGTATGTGCTCTTTGAAAGCATTTTACGTGGGTTAAACACGGAAAGGCACATGATTAGGCCTTTACTCCCGAAATTCTTTGATGAGGAATGTGTGGTTTAATGCTGAAATAGTTGTAACGATTATCTCCACAAGTGCTTCTTTTGGTCCATAAGATGAACAATTTTAGAATGGGTCATATTTGTTGTTAGTGAGTATCTATGCGTGTATGACTTAAGTGTTTCTCACCGTCTGACTGATCCTGTTACGCTCCTGTTTTGCTTGTAAGGCACAGGTGTTTCAGGAGTAGAGAGTAGTTTGTATGCCAGATTTGCAGAGTCACTGAGATTAGTGAGCTATTTTGGCACGCCAGTTAGCTCAAGTGCTTCTCTGACTTCGCTAGTAATTAGGGGACCGTAGTTCTCACACAGTCGAAAAGGTTTGTTAGTAAACCCACGTGTGCGAATGGTACGGAAATCTTCTCACAACTACCTGTTCCGGCTCATTGGCAAGTTCGGTTACACTAATGCGTTTCAAGTCCTTGGACGCAGTCAGCCCCATGTACATTCTTGGCCATTCTGGTTAGAATGCCTTGAAAAATAAGTCGTGAGCAAACTTGTCTGGTGGAGATATTGGAAAAGTACAGTGGATTTTGTTGCAAATCTGTCTACGAGAGTGTGACTCTGGGTGTAGGACAGAAATGTGTAAGCTGAAATACCTTGGCATTTGTGGAAAGAAAGCATACGCTTGAAGTTCATATGGTGAGGACTGTTGTACAGATAACGTGTCTTACTGTCGATGTTAACAAACTGCTCGTTTCCAGTAACGTTTTTCTTGATCTTTCCATTCTACGCTTTGTTCCTTTCAACTTCGGCCACTATTAACTAGCTGCTGAACTAGCAAAACTTATCGACTAGATTTACTGAATTATTTCGCAATATTATTCAACATCACCTGATTTAATTCGATTTAATTACATTACCCTGTTTCTACTTTGACTAACGTTCATTTCACTTTTTTCAATACGCTAATCATTTCGTTCAGCTTATTTTCCAAGTCAGAGCGACCTTATCCTGGGAATAATTTAGATGATCAAAACCTCCACCTCACCTAAGGTATGAGTCTTGCCAGACAGATGACCGAAATCAGCTTTAGTATAATGACTAAGAAATGTGGACTTGAATTCGAGGTTTTTCCTGAATTCTTAGATTACATGATCTTCGGCATTTCGTCACAGAATAATTATTACTTAAAATATGTACAGTCAGGCTGCGCAGTAAAGGGGAGTCGGAAGCTCGTGTTGCACATTGCAAAATTTTCAGTCTTAAAAGGGGGAAGAGTGGATGGAGGAGTGAGTGGATAGATGGGAAGGAAGAGTACATTGATGGCCTCTACGAGGATGAGGACTTGTCTGATGATGTATTATAAGAGGTAACAAGAGTGGACAGGGAACAGATAGGGGATTCAGTATTGGAACCAGAATTTAAAAGAGCTTTCGAACACTTAAGATCAAATAAGGCTGAAGGAATGGTTAACATACTACAAGAATTTCCAAAATCATTTTGGCAAGTGGCAAAAAAATGACTACTCACGCTGATGTGTAGAATTCATGACACTGACGATACACTGTCTTACTTCAGGTAAAACGTCATATACACAATTCCAAAAATAGCAAGAGACGACAAATGCGAGAATTATCGCATGGCCGGTTTAGCAGCTCATGCATCCAAGTCTCTGACAAAATTAATATGAAGAAGAAAAGAAAAGAAAATTGAGGATGTGTTAGATGACGATCAGATTGGCTTTAAAAAATGTAAAAGCACCAGAGAGGCAGGTGTGACATTGCGGTTGAAAAAGGAGGCCAGACTGAAGAAAAATCAAGAAACGTTCATAGGTTTTGTTGACCTGGAAAAACCGTTCAAAAACGTAAAACGCTGCAAGATGTTCGAAATTATGCGAAAAACAGGAGCAAGTTATACGGAAAGAGTATTATAACATACTGTAACTGGGTTTTCTCTGTTGATGCCAGTCAATTGTCAGGATGAGCATTACTGCAAAGGGCATTTGATTCTAAAGCATTATGTCAGGGTGAAAAACACTAAATAAATTACTTTATCTCTCTTAACAACATGTGGGCAGGGTGGGTTCTTCCTTGGCTTCGGTATGAAGTAGAATGAAACAGCATTTTTACATCAGATAACTTTTATTGAAAGATTTGTATAATGGTTTCCTTACTGGATTGTTCTGGCTGGGAGAGCGGCAGCTGTGTCGTTTGCGAAGCCTTCTGCTTGCGTGAGCGGCAGCGTCTGATTACGCCTGGCGGTGTGTATTTCGTGTCGCCGTTTCGCCCAGTTGACTGGAGACGCACGCCTTACTGTGTCCCGTTTAATTATTGAGAACGAAGTCGTGAATCGGATGGTGATACCTTGGATGTGGCGTCCCAGTGTTTCTCTCTCTATGCGGCTGCGTGTGACAGTGTCGTGCGTCGGCCAGCGGAGCGGCGCGGCGGGGGAAGGCGAGTGTCCCGGACTCGAACAACGGACTCCAGCTTGCCAGTCTTCGGTTGCCAGATCTTCATCACCCGCTCACAGGTGACTACTGATGTGAGGCCGCCTCCTTCCCACCCTCACGAGTCACCTAGGTACGTAAAAATCGGTCTTCAAATACCTTCTAACTTCTGTCTTCTGGCGGCGAGGCTGCTTCTTGCTATTCCATTACAGCGGCGGACTTGGTGCTTCTGTGTACGATGTAGTCTCTTCCTGCATGACGGTCTTCAGCACAGACTGAACTGTACTGGAACTGAACTGAAAACTACCCCTGTCGGGCCCACTGCGTCTCGCGTATTTATTCACTTCAGTTCACTGGAGGTGAACGACTTCATGACCATTGCCTCTTCTGTCATGTTGAAAAGCTTCTCGAAGAATCTTCTTAACGTCAGTCATTGGCTCTTGGAATGTAGGCGAGGGCCTTTGATCACATGTGACAAATGAGAAACACGTGAGCCGGTCAGGAGATGCCCTGACAGCTGAATCGACAGCTCTTGGAATGTAGGCGAGGGCCTTTTCTCACATGTGACAACTGAGAAACACGTGAGCTGCTCGGGCGATGCCCTAACGGCTGAATCGAAAGCTTCCGCTTATGTGGGGAGGGCGATGGCTTCTCCTGAACATGCTGACTTCACGGTCATTGCCTCTGCTGATCTGCCCGCTGTTTGCCAGAGTTAAACTAAACTAAGTTTTTCATTTATTTTCTAATTTATACTTCACATTGATTTTGTTATATTGCTAGAGAAGGCCGAAATGCACGCTATAAGCTCACGCAGGATGGCGTGAGGTCTGAAACAGGATACGTAATGAATGCTATAAAGAAAAGTACGTAGCTTCCGGAATACTTAACTTTAATCCATCATTTGTATACATCGTTCTTGATAAGACATGCTTCATACGATAACTATCAATTGCTATGGCGCCTTGCTAGGTCGTAGCCATTGACTTAGCTGAAGGCTATTCTAACTATCTTCTCTGCAAATAAACGAGGCTTCGTCAGTGTTGCATCGCTATCTAAGTCGTCCGTACAACTGGGGCGAGTGCTAGTCAGTCTCTCGAGACCCGCCGTGTGGTGGCGCTCGGTCTGCGATCACTGACAGTGGCGACATGCGGGTCCGTCGTATACTAATGGACCGCGGCCGATTTAAAGCTACCACCTAGCAAGTGTGGTGCCTGGCGGTGACACCACAGATTTCATTAATTTATTTACCTATCTTAAGTACCACTCAACAATATGTGCAAGAACCAAGGGGGGAACAATAAGACTGGAAGACCAAACGTGAAGTGTTCGGGTTACAAATGGTGTAAGGCATCCTTTCACCCATTCTATTCAGTCTGTACATCGAAGAAACAACGATGGTAATAAAAGAAAGGTTCAAGAGAACGGTTGAGATTCAAGGTCAAAGGATATCGATGATAAAATTCATTGACGAGGTTGTTATCCTTGGTGAAACTGAAGAAGAATGACAGGATGTGTTGAATGGGATGAAGTCTAATGAAAACAGAAAGAATATAGAGTGAGAGTAAATCGAAGAAACACGAAACTAATAGGAAGTAGCAGAAATAAGAACGGCTAATAACTTAACACTAGAATTGGGGATAACGAAGTAGACGGTATTAAGTAATTTTGCTACCTAGGCAGCAAGATAATAAATGATGGATGGAACAAGGAGTACATAAAAAGCAGACTAGCTCTGGCCAGGAGGAGTCTGCTAGTTTCATACATAGGTCTTAATTTTACGAAGAAATTTCTGAGAATGTACGTCTGAAGTACAGCATTTTACGATAGTGAGACATGGCCTGTGGGAAGACGGAACAGAAGAAAATCGAAGTCTTTGAGATGTTGTACTGCAAAAGAATGTAAAATATCAGGTGGGCTCGTAAGATAAGGAATGAGGATGTTCACCGCAGAATCGGTGAGGAAAGGAGCGTCTGGAAAATACTGACATGAATTCGAGACGAGTAGCTTCAAACCATTAGTAAGACTGAGGACCCATAGAAAAAAATATCATTTGGTAGTGAAGCAGTTAGATGTACGAAAATGTAAGCTTCAAACACACTGAGTGCAACAGTGGTTCAAATAAAAAAAGGGCTTGAAATCTGCTTGTTAAGATGCCGGTATCAGAATTACAACAGATAATAAATAACACAGACAATCACGATTTTCGTACAAGTTGGCTCCATTTACATCACAAATTTACCTCAGAGACAGTTCACGATGCTTGTGAGTAGGCAAATTGGACTGCAAGGATAATACAACAAGGAAGTCTTGTACGCACTAAATAATTATTTGTGATTAATATTTCTCTCAATAGATTAAACAACAAACTGCGGAATGAATTATTAGAAAACTAAAATACTTAGAGGTAGCACAGATGTGAAAGGAATTATTTTTCAGTCACGGAGACAACATCGTCTGCAGAAAGTAGGAAAATAACTGTTTGGTGACTGTGACACCACTATCACTTGTCGAACAAGCATAAAAACACGCACTACTTTCATTGAAGGTCATGTTTAATTTTGCCTGAAGAAGCGCGGGCCAGTAACGGAACGGTTACGTGTGTGTGTGAAGAGCACGTAAGATCACGCGACTTGGGACCTAGCTGTGACTAATATGCAAAACAATCACTTATATTAGAGTGGTCACCGTTCACCATGAGTCTTCGCACAATTGCGTAAGAATGAGTTTTGCCGATATTGTTTCCCTTGCTACTATCTGTATTAATGTTTCTTTATGAAGATGTGTGACTCAGCTTACTGGTATTCAATTTATGTAGTTCGTTACTCTCTGGCTCAATGTTACTACGAACGTAATAGAGGTAAAACCACCGTTTTGATAGGTGTGTCCGCATTAGTGAAGAAGTAAAATATTTTCTACCACCAAGAAAAATAATCATGTGATATTAAGAAGCAACGAAGCACAACAGTTCCCATAATATTGAGAAACATATGATGTAGTTTGCAGCTTCTTAGTTTCACTTGAATTTAAATATTTTTCCCACAGAAGAAGCGTAAATGCCAATCGACGAAGATGTGTGTGTGAGAAAAACTTGGAACTTCGAAAACTCTCAATAGACGTTATTATTGACACCTGCAGGTACAAGGCGAGATTTTAGAGGAAAAACAGACGAACGCATTGAAGTTCTGTCTATAAGAAACGGACAATCGGTGAGTAGAGTGACAATTGCCACCTGTTGGGAATATAAAACTTTATGTCGCAAAAATGTTGTCAATTTTTTTTTGAGACGCAGAACGAAAAAATGAGAGCATTAAAAAGAACAGTGTGTAGCAGAGTTCACTACAACACTGCAAAAATCCGATAATTCATTTCACCTACAGGCAGACCATTAAATTTAACCATATTAATATTACAGATGATAGTATAGTTTCCCAATGGTTGCATATTACCTTTCGTGATCAGCAGTGTTTTAGAATCCATTGTAAAGTACAGGGACATTGCTAGTTATGGTGACATTTAAAACTTGGACGCGATGACTCGCAGTGACGCCACGTGCGTTCGACACGTCCTCCCAACGTTAATTCATTCTGTGTGCTGCGCAGCCCCAGGTGTCGCTGGCTAGGTGTGTACACATGTTGCTCATTTCCGCGCCCGTGACGCGTCCATTGTCCGTGTGTTTGTTGCCCTTTGTGGAGCACGTTTATTTAGTGTTGTATAACACCATTCAGGTGCGAGTTAATTGAGTACTGCGCAAACGACAAGATCGTTACTTTCCGAAAACAATGAAAGTTTAATAGACGTTTTTGTGATACATAATTGAAACTTTATTTTAAAAAAAAAGTATCAGAGCGTGGTTCCTTTGTCGAGGGATCACACGTAACATTCTGTGTACAGCTACAAGTACACATTTACTCCGTTAATCGCATTACAGTTCGTCGTAAGTGGTATCATTGCCAATGTTGGCAACAGAAAAGCACGTTTATTGATCTTATTTTATTCTTGCTGTCGCTACATGAGATCTACGTTTCACCCAGTGGCATTGTTCCACAGCTTAGGGATTGCCAATATTTCACCAACACAGTTTACTGGGAACGAAGTCAGATTTATTATAATTATTCCCACTGAAATTGCCAGGCCAGCACTGCTACAAAATACCGAGTTGTGATGGTTCGATCAATGAGAAGTGACCTGGCATGCCCGCTTGGACAGAATTCCAAAGCTCTAACTGATGCCAGAATTGCTTTCGTTAGCTCCTTTACAGGTTCATTCTAAATAGTTCCTATACACCTATGTGATCCACTCGCCTTTCAAGCTATCGTAATACTTCCCCTACATTTTCACAAAGAAACAGCCGCCACAGATTCAATGTTAATCATACAGTTTGACACAAATGGATTATTTCTCCATTTTTTGTAAATAACGTGGCATTTATACTGATTAAAATAGCTGGCATAGGGTAAATGTCAGTCTTCCTATTTTTACATGTATCTGTCGACAATGTGAGACACTTCCGGTAGCAGGATTATTGGAAGTATCAGTCTTAATTTCCTTGCCTGAGAAAACATGGTTGTTAACGAATTATTGTCACTATAGTGTTCAAACTTGGGAACAATATTTTAAACTCGATTTATTTCCATAGTTTGTAAGTTTTCTTTAATTGACTTTCTTGACAGCTTCCCTTTCTATTGGCTATTTATTATCCCATCAGGTACTGGATAATTATTATACGTTAAATAATAGACTTCTGTCTGTACTACAGGTGCACCTGAGCATACATTTTTTCCTTAGAGGCTTGATATAGGTTATAACGTTGCTGTGTTTTGATCCTACCTGCACTGGATTTTACTTTGAATCACGGCCGGTTCTCAGTGCTACCGGCCAGTTTATACCAGCACCTTGACTGAGCACAGGTAATAAATGTATTAGGTCAGCCATCCTTTCAGGCAGCTTGGCCTGCGTGTATTCTCAAAATTAGTATTTTTTGGTTGCCCTGTTGCCATGACCAGAGATGAAGGTAAGTGTTTTTCTGATTTTAAAACTCTTGTAATTTAACGACAGTTTTTGTAGTTCTGTTGCTTGTTTGCATCTTAGGACTGCTTTTATCCGTGGATTTGTAATTTTATTCTTTCACCCTGTTCATTTATATTAATGTGACTTCACCTTGGGAGAGTTATTGTTCTTTATATAAGTTTTAGCCCACTTATCGTTCATTTGAACAGTTAAAAAGTTTGAAACCGCTCGGTTTACTTTGACACTAAAGTAAAAAGATAATTGTTAACTTTGTTGAAGTGTGAAATGGTTACTGTCAATTCTACTAAATTCTGAGTGTGAAATAATACGTTGTTCCTTTTAATAGTGAATGATGCTTTAAATAACCCGAGGTCCAGTCCTTCCGCTCAACAGCATTTGCTGGGGCAGACTTAATGGCAATTACGAGGCGCAGTTGGTCGATTCATAGCGTGGCTGTACTGGTTAACAGGTGGGAGGTCTCCTTTGCTGAAGTAAACATAATTCACCATTTATTGTATTACATTTGTTTTTACTAGTGTTAAAAAATACTGGTAATTGATTTGTGTATTTCAGGAAGACATTGCAAAGTATGGGCATGAGAAGTTGTCTAGGAATATACTTTCTGAAACGTGAGCAGTTGCTGTACAAACTTGGAATTCATGAGGATGCGAAGCGGAATTGGTAGCCTCTAGACTGCCACACTGGATTGATCTTTGAGCCTCACAGCTGATAGTATTGCCGAGGTAGGTTCAGTCCTTAATATTAGTTCCGTGAGTATTGCCGTGTAGCGTGAGAATGTAGATTTCCTTGCAGCATTTTGCGATTTCGCTCAGTAGTCTCTGTGACATTTTTATCAGGGAGGGGCTCAGTTGTCGGATACAAGTTGGCCAAAGCATAACTGACGGTGTAAGGCGACATTAAGGAGCTTCAACTGAACGAAATTTACGAAAGAAATGGGCCATCCCAAAAAGCAGGCAACCTTCTTCTTATTCTTAGATGGAGGGAATTTTCGTAAATCTCGAATCCGCTCTTGGTCACCCCTAAATAGCTCCGCGGAGATTAGTGCCCCCAAAAGGAGATCTGCCGACGAACCAAGGCATACTTCAAGGGTAAGTTGGATCCCCTGGGACAAAGCACGACGTGTTCTAAATGTTGCAAGTGGTCGGAAAATGTAACGCTGTAGACTAAAACAGCTTCCAGGTAATTATACACGCTCAACACTTTATCCAACAGGCGTGAAAAACAGCAACTCCGGTTGAGTTCATATAGATTCGGTAAAGAAAGCAATAACATATTAAAGTCTTCGGTCAGTGGAATGGTACTTAGCTTGGTTCAGGACAAGCACGGTAAAGAAAGAATTACCCACAAGCCAAGTAAATCAGTTATAGAGGTCAGAAACCGGGGCAGATTACAAGATAAACTATTGATTTAATGCTCTACCAACATATTACTAAGCACTTCAGGGAACAGATCAAGGACTTCTAAAATTTTACCAGCTTAAATGGGTCCCAATCTACTAACCCCAGAGTCTCAGTTTTGAGACTGGAATCTATTCGCCACCCGAAGACCTGGAGAGGAACATAGCGTAAACCTCACACGAGGGCAAAAGTTTGCCTGTCAGCATAATCGAGGACCAACCCAGTTTGCTGTATGAAGTCACACCCAACAAGAAGATTGACTCGAAAAATTTTTTTAACTACGAATGAATCACTAGCCCACGGGGAGCTGTGAATTCTAAGTTTCCTGGGCAAACCGACCAAGAGGTAAAATCTGGCTATTGACAGTTCAAAGCCTCTTATGTGAAACCTGCAAGAGAGACAACTTACGCATGAGTCTAAATTCAAGACACCAGCCATAACACAGCAGATAAACACTCCTGCCCAAATCAGTCGAGGCACACTTGGTTGAGTTCTGTACAAACACGGAGAACAACCTGATTCGTTACCGGCCTAATGTGTCCACATCGCCTCGGCATGCCAAGTTACACCACATTATACCTTTCTCGTGCCTTCAGCTGTTAGGCCACGGGCAACTTTTTACCGGACCCTCATGAACAAAATGTCGACCCTTGTCACACTGGAAAACGATCCTCCCATTAGATGCACTAGGAGGGTTGTCCTCAAGTTCCATGTGATTGACATCATGGGCAGAGCAAAGCTCTTTAGTCCCATCGCGTTGTTCATCAAAGAACCCCCAGCATTCGAAGGCATCTACCTCCGTAAATGTATTGGCCTTCCGTTAAAAAATCAAGTAGAATGGATCGTCTGTCTTTAAGTCTTCGAGTATCTTTTCGACCACTTCGTCTTTGGTAACCTCCAATCCTAAGGCAGAGACCGCCGCGCGGATTTCTTTAATGTACTCCGGCAGCGTCTCATCAGGAAACTATATTCAGTGAAAACGTTTTTGCACAATTTCATCTTCAATACTTGTGGGTGACGTAAGCTGGATAATATGTCTCCTCATACGACGCAACTACTACACTCTCCCCCCACCATTTCCTGCAAAAATTCCGAAAATATCCTGCTTAGTAATCTCCGAGTTTATGAGTTAAGTATCTGGAGAACGACTCGATGCGAGATGGCCAAGGCATCGGCGTGAAACTCAAAACGGACAGTTAAGCACAGAATAAACTCTGCCTGTGAAGTGTGTTCGGTGGAAAATTACGCTGTACCCTGAAGTGAATGGACAAAAAGGTTATGCAATCTGGCAAAAGATTCAATGACCGGTCTGCTTCTTGTCTCCCATCACCCCTTGATTACTACTCCTAACCTGCGCTAACTGGGTAAAGGCTGCACTATCCTCTTCACACACCGCTCCCAAATCGTCCAACTCCAGAATATTTAACCGAAGAAAAGTCCGTAAGTCGGATGTGTAACTGACTGGCCCGTTCTCCACTAACTAGCAGTTGTATTAAACCACTAAGACGATTAGCATAACGTCTAAGTTGAGCTTGGACCCAGAACACCCGTTTACCAGTAGGACTGCTACCCTCAAGGGCATCAGTGTTCTCCCGCAAACCGATAAGAACCATAGAACAAGTACTATGGGTTGAATCTAGCTTGCAAGTGCTATCAGCTGTAAGGCTCAGAGGTCTTTCTAATGCGGCGCGTAAGACGGCTGCCAATTTCGTTTCACTTGTTCACGAATTCCAAATTGGGACAGTAACTTATCACGTTTCAGAAAAGAAATTCCTTCGAGTCCATACTTTACAATGTCTTCCTGAAAATCACATTTGAATTACCACTATTGTTTATATTAATAAATGCAAATCTAATATAATAAATGGTGAATTACGTTTATTTCAGCAAAGGAAGAGACCTCCTCCCTGTTAAACTCTACAACGATGCTCTGAAACAACCAAATGAGCCTTGTAATTGCCCCTAAATTGGCGCCAGCAAATCCTGTTGAGTGGAAGGGCTAGGCCTCGGGTAATTTAAACCATCATTCATCATTAAAAAGAGTAACACCTTTATTTCATGCACAGAATTTAACAGGATTGACAATAACCATGTCGGACTTCAACAAAGTCAAATATTTTCTTTTTATTTGAGTTTCCAGAAAAACATCGATTGGACTCAAATTTTAGAAGCCTTAAATTACATGAGCAACTTTTTAACTAACCAGCTGCAGGGTGGACATGTAATTCTGATTTTTGTAAGTTATCAGTGTTATTGCTAAAAAACCTTTGTTCTTGTTTTGGCCCAATCTTTGCCTCTGCGCAGTCTGATACATTCTTAGTTGATGTGTGGTCGTTACGGACGTATTTAGTAGTGACATGTTGGCTTGTAATTGTATGTATTAGATGAAGCCAAATTTATTGTAAAGAACAGCAAGGATGAACATGACGTGTATACTGAAAATTGAAAACAATGTGAATTTTGAATAACGATAATATTTTTGAAGAGAAAAAGTTTGAGGTAAGACTGTACCTTCGCGGTTAGTTTTGTCAGAGTAATTTTGTCATCTCATTACCTTGCTCAGAGGTGTGTGTGAGAGAGAGAGAGACAATCTTCCCTGAGTCCTGCTTTAAGATATCAACTGATTAAGCTGTTTGGTTTGATAGAAATTCTGTGTTAACATTCTACCTTTTCAATTCGTTGTTCACTTTATTCCGCGTAGTATTATTCAGAACAATGTTATGTGTTAAGATCTCGCGACTTCATTCTAAAATCTTTACCTTGGGATTTAATATCGTAGGAATATTTACTTTCCCCATCCCATTGTTTGAAGAAGATTTAGCATTACGTGTCAACACGTTGAACCATATTGTATGCACCAGTTTGAATACTGTTTGGAATTTTTATCTATATCTAGCTTAGCAGCTGTCTGCTTGCTGTTTGCTTTTGTGCTTTCGACAAATCTGCAACAACGTTGTCAAGATAAGTGGAAATTTTGATTTTAGCCAGATAAATGTTTTACTTCAGTTGCATAATTGATGTAAGGACAGTTTCTATTCGAATCAGTTATTGTTGAAATTAGGTTGTGTTTAGTGAAAGGCTAGCATACAAGTTCAAGTTGGATAACAACTTGTGGGGACATAGTTTTGCTAATACATGCATTTTAATAAAGTGGGAAGTAAAATTGGGCTAAATTTCGTACAGAAACATATAGTGGGGAACTTACACAACTGAATAATTACATGCAACTATAACTGCGCCTACGTTAAAGCCGCAGTAACATAAATTAACAGTGTTAAACATTTAAGATACTAATCCACGGAGAAAAACAGTCCCAAGGTTGAAACAAACGAAAGAACTACAGAAACAGTAGTAAAATTAGAAGAGTTTTAAAATTAGAAGAATATTTAACCTTTCCTCTGGTCGTGGCATCAGGACATCAGGGCAGCAAAGAAATAATAATTAGCGGTATAAACGCAGCCCAAGAAGTCTGAAATTTTACTGTCTGTACCCCAAAATCAAGTTGCTGGTATAAACTGGCCAGTAACACTGAACGCCGGCCGTCATTGCAAAACAAAATCCAATTCTGATATACATCAGAACACAGCAACATTATATCCTTCATTAGGCCTCAAAGTGAAAAAAAATATATATTTCCAGCAGTAGCACAGACAAAAGTCCACTATTGAACATACACTGAAGCGCCAAAGAAACTGGTATTGGCGTGCGCATTCAAATACATAGATATCTAAACAGACATAATACGGTGCTGGTGTCGGCAACGCTTATATTAGACAACACGTTTCTGGCGTAGTTGTTTGATCGGTTATCAATATATAAGTAGGAGACGAGGTACTGGCAGAAGTAAAGCTGTGAGTACCGGCCGTGAGTCGTGCTTCGGTAGCTCAAATGGTAGAGCACTTGCCCGCGAAAGGCAAAGGTCCCGAGTTCGAGTCTCGGTCGGGCACACAGTTTTAATCTGCCAGGAAGTTTCAATATACGAGGGCAGTTCAATAAGTAATGCAACACATTTTTTTTCTCGGCCAATTTTGGTTGAAAAAACCGGAAATTTCTTGTGGAATATTTTCAAACATTCCCGCTTCGTCTCGTATAGTTTCATTGACTTCCGACAGGTGGCAGCGCTGTACGGAGCTGTTAAAATGGCGTCTGTATCGGATGTGCGTTGCAAACAACGGGCAGTGTCGAGTTTCTTTTGGCGGAAAACCAGGGCATCTCAGATATTCATAGGCGCTTGCAGAATGTCTACGGTGATCTGGCAGTGGACAAAAGCACGGTGAGTCGTTGGGCAAAGCGTGTGTCATCATCGCCGCAAGGTCAAGCAAGACTCTGATCTCCCGCGTGAGGGCCGGCCGTGCACAGCTGTGACTCCTGCAATGGCGGAGCGTGCGAACACACTCGTTCGAGATGATCGACGGATCACCATCAAACAACTCAGTACTCAACTTGACATCTCTGTTGGTAGTGCTGTCACAATTGTTCACCAGTTGGGATATTCAAAGGTTTGTTCCCGCTGGGTCCCTCGTTGTCTAACCGAACACCATAAAGAGCAAAGGAGAACCATCTGTGCGGAATTCCTTGCTCGTCATGTGGCTGAGGGTGACAATTTCTTGTCAAAGATTGTTACAGGCGATGAAACATGGGTTCATCACTTCGAACCTGAAACAAAACGGCAATCAATGGAGTGGCGCCACACCCACTCCCCTACCAAGAAAAAGTTTAAAGCCATACCCTCAGCCGGTAAAGTCGTGGTTACAGTCTTCTGGGACGTTGAAGGGGTTATTCTGTTCGATGTCCTTCCCCATGGTCAAACGATCAACTCTGAAGTGTATTGTGCTACTCTTCAGAAATTGAGGAAACGACTTCAGCATGTTCGTAGGCACAAGAATCTGAACGAACTTCTCCTTCTTCATGACAACGCAAGACCTCACACAAGTCTTCGCACCCGAGAGGAGCTCACAAAACTTCAGTGGACTGTTCTTCCTCATGCACCCTACAGCCCCGATCTTGCACCGTCGGATTTCCATATGTTTGGCCCAATGAAGGACGCAATCCGTGGGAGGCACTACGCGGATGATGAAGAAGTTATTGATGCAGTATGACGTTGGCTCCGACATCGACCAGTGGAATGGTACCGTGCAGGCATACAGGCCCTCATTTCAAGGTGGCGTAAGGCCGTAGCATTGAATGGAGATTACGTTGAAAAATAGTGTTGTGTAGCTAAAAGATTGGGGAATAACCTGGTGTACTTCAGTGCTGAATAAAACAACCCCTGTTTCAGATAAAAAATGTGTTGCATTATTTATTGAACTGCCCTCGTATAAGTGAGTTTGAACGTGATGCTATAGTCGGCACACGAGTGATGGGACACAGTTTCTCCCAGGTAGCGATGAAGTGGGTATTTTCCCGTACGACCATTTCACGAGTGTATCGTGAATATCAGGAATCCGGTAAAAATCAAGTCTCCGATATCCGGCTAGTACGAGACCAATAACGGCTGAAGAGAATCGTTGAACGTGGCAGAATTGCAACCCTTCCGAAAATTGATGCAGATTTCAATGCTGATCCATCAACAAGTGTCAGGTGCTAACCATTCTTCGAAGAATTATCGATATAGGCTTTCGGAGCCGCTGGCCCACTCATGTACCCTCGATGACTGCACAACACGAAGCTTTACACATCGCCTGGCGCCGTCAACTTCAGACGGTGGACTGTTGAGGACTGGAAACATGTTGACTGGTTGCACGAGTCTCGTTTCAAATTGTATCGAACGGATGGATGTGTACGGGTATGGAGACAACTTCATGAATTCATGGATCCTGCATGTCAGCAGGGGACTGTTCAAGCTGGTGGAGGCTCTGTAATGGTGTGGGGCGCCCGAAATTAGAATGGTATGGAACCCCTGACACGTCTATATACAACTGTGACAAGTGACACGTACGCAAGCATCCTGTCTGATCACCTGCATCCATTCATGTCCATTGTGGTTGGGCAATTCCTGGAGGGCAATGCGACACACGTCCAGAATAGCTGCAGAGTGGCTCCAGGAACATTCTTCCGAGTTTAAACAGTTCCGCTGGCCACCAGACTCCCGAGACACGAACATTATCAAGCATATCTGTGATGCCTTACAATGTGCTGTTGAGAAGTGATTTCCAGTGCCTTGTACTTTTACGGATTTATAGACAGCTCTGAACGATTCAAGGAGTCTATTCCCTCCAGCACTAATACAGAAATTAGCCGCTTCTATGCCACGTCGTGATGTGGCACTTCTGCTTGCTCCTGTGGGACCTGCACGATTGTTAGGCAGGTGTACCAGTTTTTTTGGTTCTTCAGTGTATAGTAATTACCCAGTACCAGTTTCGATATGAAATAGAGAGTAAATTGGGCAGGATTCAAGAAAGTCAATGAAAGCAAAGTACAAATTGTGGAAACAAAGCGGCTTTAAAATTTTCTTCCTGACTGTGATCATTACTGTTAGGTTTGTCCAAAATACAATCTGCACCTTGATTCAGCTATTAATAGCTAGTCACACTGGTGGGAAATTGATCCTTTAAACGAACTGCAGCGTCAGGTTTTTAACATGGTGTGCACATTTTCTTACTAGGCCACGGTTTGATTTATTTACACACTTAAACTTATTCACTGTGTGCTATGAGGTATTTAAAAATTTTCTGCAGCCTTCTCATCAGTCTTCAGCATCAGCTTTTTTGCCACTTTCAAGTCTGCTGCAGTCTATTAGGTTCTATCTGTCCTCTTTAAGTATATATCCTGAAATAAATATAAAATGGATACTTATAGGCAATGAGGGGTGTTTTAGAGGGTGTCCATCATTCTCTCTAGGAGGTAACCATTTGCCCTGTGGGTGGTTACCTTTCGCCTGCTAGGTGCCCACCATTTCCTCTGGCTGGCAACCATTCTACCTTTTGTTCATAATTATTCCCCCTTTGTGTGGTCACCACTCCACTAGCTGGCCACAATTCCATTATGGGGCAGAAACAACTCTTCGCCTTTGGCTGGCCGTCATCTTCCCATGTGGATGATCACCATTCCTCCTATCGGTGGTCACTTTTCCCTATACGTCCACCTATCTCCCACTGAGTGGCCACAAATCCCCTATGTGTCTACCATTCTCCTGTGGGTGGCCACCATTCCTCTCCACAGCAACGGGTGGCTCGGTTGATGGGGTAACTGCTATCACTCTACAGAATTTAAATGCATTATAGACGACTATGTGATACAAAATGCGACTTACTTTGATACTGTGTAATTAGTATTATGAGATACTTCATTAAGAACTGTAATGAAACTGTTATTTGCTCAATGTTCAAAAAACTAATGGGATGATAGCTCACACACATCCCTTGAATAGAGAAAACTGCTGTACTCGTCAATGCAAATGACAGGGTGAGCAACATTATGTCCCAAATATGCTAGTAGTATATCCATCTTTGTTAATATCAAAACAAGTGCCTTTGGAATTCTCTTGCATTTCATGCATCAAATGTTGAAGTTTTTACATACATGCTATTATTAATTTTCCATGATATAAAACCCAATGTAGCACTCCTCATCTACGAACTTTCTCAAGCGTTGATGGTATGAGAGCACACATGCTTTCTTGAAAACTGCTAGGGATTAGTATTTTCACAAAGGAAACCCTTCCCTTTCACCACTTGCTGAGTTATCTGGTGAATACAATTATGTACAATATTTCCACAACTATTTCATGATAATGATTTCTCTGATACACTCACCTCAGGCAACGGAAGAAATAAAGCTTTCCCTCCAACTATTAACGTTATAAGTCTCAACTTCCTTTTCCTTTTCGCAGCTTGTCACAGTAAGTCTCAGCTTGGTTAGTTGATGTCGTGATAGCCGCGCGGGATTAGCCGAGCGGTCTCAGGCGCTGCAGTCTTGGATGAAAGGAATCAATTCATGTTACAAAGAACAAACGTTTGACACTTTCAGCAATGAAACAATCTGCTGCTGATAGAGTGCATCTGGGATATAAATGATTAATTGACTTTATTTCACAGGGTTTGCACACTTGTATTTAAAGAAAAACTCTTGTTTGATATCCATATATTGCTAATTCGTTTATTACATTAGATTTGCAAACATTACATTTTAACTATTTGTAGAACGTATGTAGTATATTGCTACAGAAGAATGCTCAAGATAAGGTGGGTAGATCACGTAACTAATGAGGAGGTATTGAATAGGATTGGGGAGAAGTTTGTGGCACAACTTGACTAGAAGAAGGGATCGGTTGGTAGGGCATGTTTTGAGGCATCAAGGGATCACAAATTTAGCATTGGAGGGCAGCATGGAGGGTAAAAATCGTAGAGGGAGACCAAGAGATGAATACACTAAGCAGATTCAGAAGGATGTAGGTTGCAGTCGGTACTGGGACATGAAGAAGCTTGCACAGGACAGAGTAGCATGGAGAGCTGCATCAAACCGGTCTCAGGACTGAAGACCACAACAACAACAACATGTAGTATATTCCTCCCTGCATTCCAAAGCGAATGATATACAGCTTCAAATTAAAGTTACCAATGTGACTGGTAAACCAATCAATGAAGTACTATTAGAAAGTCGGGAATGCAATCTCAGTTGACAGCATTTTCCATGTCTTAGGCAATTTAAATACTTTGATGTACTTTTTGATAATGTTTATGATACTTTTGGACATAGCCCTCATGGAGCTACACGACGTAGTAAAACTGGGTTATGACAGGGAGAAGAGAGAGAGGGATGTGCGATGTACTTTTCTGTAAAAACTATTCAGTTTCTTCAGGTACTTCTCAGCGTAGACCAGAGTGAGTTTCATAATAATTGTTCTTTTACTTTAATAATAGTCTCTGATTGTAGGAGAGGAGAGGCAGATGTGTGACATATTCTTTTAAAAATAATTCAGGTAGTTCAGATACTTTTGAGCATAAATCAGATATTGTAACGGACCTTTTCATTACAATACACACTGAACTAGCATTCGGGAGCACGGCGGTTCAAACCCGTGTCCTGCCATCCTGATTTAGGTTTTCCATTATTTTCCTAAATCGCATCAGGCAAATGTCAGGATGGTTCCTTTGAAATGGCACGGTCGACTTCCTTCCCAAATCCTATGGGACCAATGATCTCGCTGTTTGCTCCCCTCCTTGCGAATCAACCAACCATTACAGTACTAGGCTATGAACACAGAAAAGGGCAAGGAGATTGTACTATATGCATTGTGTCTTCATGTAAATTTATGCAAATATCATACACTTGGATTCACTTTTATGCATGATTTTATTATTACAACTTAACTTGATGGGGAAAGTAGAGCAAAGGAGTATAATGTACCCACTCGGTGTGTATATAAAAAATTTATTTTTGCATGTTGAAAAGTAATATCTACGAGTTTTTGACGTGAAAACTCTTGAAGATATATATATAAGAAAACGTTATTATGTTCTACGTCTTCAGTATTCATGTTAACATATTCATCTCTCAACATAGTCACCCTGGGGGCTAACATTTCTCGCATTAACAGACCTGTTTGTTGACACCGTTATTGTAGAATGTTTAACCTTGGTGACAGAGCCACAACCTCGTATGTACATGCACTGGTTCATCAATATCTAAGTGAGGTTCTTGAACGTGTACCATACGGTTTAGAAAAAGATGAAAATCGAATGGGGCCAACTCGGGAATGAATCGAGGATGATTAGTGCCAATCAGTTCAAGATGCTGGATTGTTGCAATGTCGCAGCTCTCAGGTACATTCTGGTATTGTCACAGGGAAGAAGATTCGTCATGATTGGACGAACTCTTCTAATTCGAACCCCTACTACAGCACGCTGGTTCTCACGCTCTGACGCAGTTACACACCATGTTACACACTACAGTTCGGAGCCCTCTAGTGACAGAGGGCTGCAATTATGTAGACTTGAAGAATAAAGATGTAAAAATGTTAATAAGGATTTTACTTAAGTAAATTAAATATTCTTCACATGGAAATTGTGTGGTATAGGTTTCCAACTTGCTCCCGTAACGTGACACCATTTGTATAATAGAAGTAGTCTAATGAATATATGTAAGTTTCCCCGAACTCAGGTATATCTTCAGCTGTAACGTGAAAGTTACTACTTATATGGTTGCATTTTCACACATGGACTTTTAATTTGCTGTTAACATTATTAGCCTATGGCCCCTATCCATGTTTTTCCTTTTTCAATGGTTGTTTCGATTTTAATACAGCATAGTTGTTGGATGCAAATAGGAGGAGCATAATGTTTGGGTGGAAATAGGGGGGGGGGGGAGGGGGAGGAGTGAGGGAAGGGTGAGGTGAGAGTGATAGTGTTCATAAGCACAACTGAGCTAATTGTATTTTGTTCTGATTAGGCATGTCGTTTTAATTCTTCTCTGCAATTGACTGGGAAGAGGAAGGAGGGGGTGTGGCACATAACACAATAGAGGTAATGGGATATTTTTAAATATTTCTCAGTAATTTTTAAATTTCATTTCAATATAATCTATTATTTTATTTAATTAATTGGGTTTAATTAGTGCTTTCATTTTCCACCTGGGTATGTGTTTGTGCCTACAGTGAGCCCTACATCCTGACACAGGCTACCTGGTGAGTGTGTCATGCTGGATTCCTCTCTTCGAGTTTTTCCTATTCGTGTACCGTAAAATCAGCAGTTTCTCTGCAAATACCTCTGACAACAGTCTATGCAACTGCCTTTCATTTAATAGTCCTCCCTCCACGATGTAGGGTAAGTTTTCTTTGTTCGTTAAGTCAATGTTAAGTTCCTCCTTTCTTATGTGTCGCGAATTGACCAGCTTATTACTGTGAGAGGCGTTTTTAATTGTTTGTAGCTCTTGCGGACAAGAAATGACCTCACTCAGAGGTTTTGTATAAAAAATGTGGGAAATTCTACCTATGTTACCACACATTCACCGCTGAATCATTCTGTTGCACAGTAAGATAGTAATTATGCGTAACAATAATTTTTTTTATCCGACGGGCACTGAACAATGGTGTAGCCAATGTCTCTGTACTAGGAGTGTCGAAAAAAACTTATTGCCTCATAGGGGAGAGAGAGTACGCCGGAAAGTATCTGATTCATCACACCACTTCCGAGCAGACTCAACGCTCTTCTATAATGAGGCTACATGTAGTAACTTCACGTAGGAAAGACATAAGAACGACTTTGAGGCCTCAAACTCGGCATAAAGTAATGCTCTGGGGCCCTGAAGTTAAATGTTAGGCCAGCCAAGACGGCTGGCAGGCTCGGAAAGCGGGAGTATATTCCGTTACTCTTATGGGGAGGATCATGCCATCGACTGCTATAAAACGCTTGACCTCCATTCCACTCACTGTCAGGGTTAGACCATTCCATCTGCATCAGAGATACTGATGGAAGATTAACTCTAGTAGCTGCAGAACGTCCTGGAGAATAAAATGAAGTGTCTACTTGGAGTGTGCTACGATTCTGTAATTTTCTAGTAGTGTCTAGGGAACTTCGACTCTGTGAGCTGTACTCCTGCTGGTCACAGCGGTAACTCATGGAAGATGAGGCTCGGGTAGATCTTCTGTGAGTGAAGAACCGATCTGCCCGTCTGCGAGTGGGAGCAGGGCGCCTGTGCTATCACTCCTGAGTAGTCAAGTACCACTTTACCATCTTAGTGGCTGTATTCTGGGGCCGCTTCTCAGGCTGCTCTTTGTGTCACGGTTGGGTCTTCCGACTATTCGCTATCTCGACAACCGACAACAGGGACATAGAGATTTCTGGATCCAAGCCTAAGGACAGCTTCACTCAACGACAGCGTCGGGGCTGTAGCGATGCGCTGGCTGCCAGACCCTCCAACGACATGGCCACAGCACTCACCTCCGACACCACCAGAGCCTGCGCCTGCAGATTCCTCGACAGGCGCTGCAGTGCTTCTCTGCGCCTTCGTGCAACGTGAGTTCAGCACGACCGCTGCTAGGCGACGCCAGGAAGAAGACAATGATGTCTAATTAGCGTCCTGCCGCTCCACAGGACCCCACCGCCGCACAACCGCTCGTCTATCCCCCACTCACACACGGGGCCGCATCTGGCAGGCTCCTACCATCTGCTGCACATCCAACGGTGGCACTGAATTTTCGCTGGTTAAACTGAAATATTTGATACTTATACTTTTCCTATTCATCTGACTAATAATCAGAATGCATACAGAAACGCTATGTCTGACGCGACCGTGCAGTGGCGAAACTTCCTGGCAGATTAAAACTGTCTGCCGCACCGACACTTGAACTCGGGACCTTTGCCTTTCGCGGGCAAGTGCTCTACCAACTGAGCTACCCAAGCACGCCCCGTCCTCACATCTTCACTTCAAAATGGCTCTGAGCACCATGGGACTAAACCTCTGAGGTCCTCAGTCCCCAAGAACTTAGAACTACTTAAACCTAACTAACCTAAGGACATCGCACACATCCATGCCCGAGGCAAGATTCGAACCTGCGACCGTAGTGGTCGCGCGGTTCCAGACTGAAGCGCCTAGAACCGCTCGGCCACACCGGCCGGCAGTTTCACTTCTGCCAGCACCTCGTCTCCTACCTTCCAAACTTTACAGCAGCTCTCCTGCGAACCTCCTGGTAGAAGTGAAGCTGTGAGGACGGGGCGTGAGTCGTGCTTGGGTAGCTCAGTTGGTAGAGCACTTGCACGGGAAAGGCAATGGTCCCGATTTCGAGTCTCGGTCCGGCACACAGTTTTAATTTGCCAGGAGGTTTCGTATCAGTGCACACTCTGCTGCAGAGTGAAAATCTCATTCTGGAAACATCCCCCAGGGTATGACTAAGCCATATCCCCGCAGTATCCTTTCATTCAGGAGTGCTAGTTCTGCAATGTTCGCAGGAGAGCTTCTGTAAAGTTTGGAAGCTAGGAGACGAGGTACTGGCAGAAGTGAAGCTGTGAGGAGGGGGAGTGAGTCGTGCTCGGGTAGCTCAGTTGGTAGAGCACTTGCCCGCGAAAGGCAAAGGCCCAACGTTCGAGAGTCGGTCCGGCACACAGTTTTAATCTGCCATGATGTTTCGTATCAACGCACACTCCGCTGCAGAGTGAAAATCTCATTCTGGATGCAGTAGCGAATTCGATCCCTTTCACTGCACGCTGTCTTTCGTTGGTTAATGACATCAGAAGGATATACAAAAAATATTATTTATCTCACTATGATGTATGTGAAAAGCAGTATCGATTTTGCAGGATAATCCGTTGTTTTAGAACAATGAAACTGTAGAAACAGATTTTCAGAATTCCTTTAATTTTGTTCACATCTTCAAGCGGATAAGTCGTGGATGGAGACGCGTATATCTTGTAACGCACTTCTGGTAAATTCATGCTGCTATTTATAATCAAATCATTTATTTCGGTAGCGGTAGCATCCCAACTAGTGAAAATATTATTGTATGTCTCTCCAGAGATTAATAACGTGAGGTACAGCGCGAATTGTAGTTTGTATTGTTGGCCGCCATTTGCAAGACACCAGATTCTTGTTCAGATTAATCCAATACTATGGGACGTAAAACAAAATGGAGAGGTTTTGCAAATAATTCTTGAGTAAACATACTATAGTAAAGTTAATTTCATTCATTTTGCAAAGAGTCGTATCGATATGAAACATTCTTGTTACTGCCGGTGCCGGCTGGAGTGGCCGAGCGGTTCTAGGCGCTACAGCTTCGAAGAGTGCGACCACTACGGTCGTAGGTTCGAATCCTGTCTCGGGCATGGATGTGTGTGATGTCCTTAGGTTAGTTAAGTTTAAGTAGTTCTAAGTTCTAGGGGACTGATGACCTCAGAAGTAAAGTCCCATAGTGCTCAGAGCCATTTGAATCATTTGACTGCCGGTTCACAGCTATCTTTCGCTTACACACATAAAAAAGTTATCAGTTTTGAACTAACAATAAATGAACCAAGCACTCGTACCCACGAAAGTATGAATTATAATTATCGAATGTAAAAATATTTAATAAGCCCTGAGATATTTCTAAATGTAAACAATTAAAGTGTTTCACACTAATCTGTTCCTATTTTATTTTACATATATACCGAAGTTCCAAAGTGGTTGGCACTTGAATATAGAGAGACTGACTTACTTCCTGCGTTAGCCACACAAACTGCAGTCGGTCTTTGTCGCGAAAAAAATCACAACAATGATCTTGTACTACTTTACGTAGCAACAGTAGAGATGGAAGTCGTGAGAAATCAGGAAGAAAAACCACATATTACACTAGTGATAATTATATATTTCGTGATATAATTACGCACGTGCAGACATGAACACAGATATTAGCAAGGGAAGAAGCTATAATTCCAACCGAAAAGGTTTTAGTCAGTTCGCGAATTACACTTTTACTGAAATGAAAGATGGCCCTTCTTAAAGCCACGAACGTGCTACTAATGAACTGGTGGCGGTTTACGACCATATGACATCCGATATGACGCCAAAATCAACCACTGTTTTCAGAATGCAGTGCTTCCAGAAATTTGGGAAGTAATGCTTCACACAACTACGCGCGATGGTCTGAAGGAGGGCCTCGGGTCAAGGCTCATCACTGACTCAATAGTCCCACTACCTGAATGGTTCAAAACTGCAATAATACTTGCAAAAAACTAAACTCCACTCTTAAATACACAACTGGCCATTAAAATAGGTACACCAAGAAGAAATGCAGATAATAAATGGGTATTCATTAGACAAATATATTATGCTACAACTGACGTGTAATTACTTTTTCACGCAATTTGGGTGCATCGATCCTGAGAAATCAGTACCACACGATACCGCAGTTCATCAAGATTAGTGACTGGCGTATTGTGACGAGCCAGCTGCTCGCCCACCATTGACCAGACGTTTTCAGTTGGTGAGAATTGTGAAGAATGTGCTGGCCAGGGCAGCAGTCGAACATTTTCTGTATCCAGAAAGGCCCGTACAAGGCCTGCAACATGCAGTCGTGCATTATCCTGCTGAAATGTAGGGTTTAGCAGGAATCGAATGAAGAGTAGAACCACGGGTCTTAACACATCTGAAATGCAACGTCCACGGTTCAAAGAGCCGTAGATGCGAACAAGAGGTAACCGAGGCGTGTAACCCCCATACCATCACTCCGGGTGATACGCCAGTATGCCGATGACGAATACACGCTTCCAATGTATATTCACCGCGATGTTGCCAAACACGAATGCAACGACCATGGTGCTGTAAACAGTACCTGGATTCATCCGAAAAAATTACATTTTGCCATTCGTGCACCCAGGTTCGTCGTTGAGGACACCACTGAAGGCGCTCCTCTCTGTGATGCAGCGTCAAGGGTAACCGCAGCCATGGTCTCCGAGGTGATAGTCCATGCTGCTGCAAACGTCGTAGAACTGTTCGTGCAGATGGTTGTTGTCTTGCAAACGTTCCCATCTGTTGACTCAGGGATCGAGACGTGGCTGTGCGATCCGTTACAACCCTGCGGATAAGATGCCTGTCATCTCGACTGCTAGTGATACGAGGCCGTTGGGATCCAGCACGGCGTTCCGTATAACCCTCCTGAACCCACCGATTCCATATTCTGCTAACAGTCATTAGATCGCGACCAACGCGAGCAGCAAAGTCGCGACACTATAAACCGGAATCGCGACAGGCTACAATCCGACCTTTATCAAAGTGGGAAACGTGATGCTACGCATTTCTCCTCCATACACGAGGCATCACAACAACGTTTCACCAGGCTACGCCGGTCAACTGCTGTTTGTGTATGAGAAATCGGTTGGAAACTTTCCCCATGTCAGCACATTGTAGGTGTCGCCACCGACGCCAACCTTGTGTGTATGCTCTGAAAAGCTAATCATTTGCATATCACAGCATCTTCCTCCTGTCGGTTAAATTTCGCGTCTGTAGCATGTCATCTTCGTGGTGTAGCAATTTTAATGGGCAGTTGTATAGTTACGCTTCACGTCCACCAGTTAAAATAAGTAAAGGAATCACACCTCTAGTGGGGCTGGTACCATCAGGTTTCAACGTGACCTAACGTATAAATTTCAACGTAATATAAAATCCAGCATCGGGTTCTGACAGAATATCTGTTCTCACCCACTTCTGGAGCAATAGTAACCTCTTAACGAAATTTCACCAAGCTCCTCCAACATTGCGTTCAGAGCGAATTCTTTCAATTGAGGATCAACCTCTATCAAATCATCTACGCTCACTAAAATGGACGAGGCTCAAGGGGAACCAGAAGGCCCGAAAAATGTCTGTCGCCGTTGGCGTCAGTTCTTTCAAAATACAAAAAAATTACCAGAATGCACTAGACGTATCTACGCACGATCTCACACGACAAATTGATGTTAAAAATGGGTGGGAGATGAGCTTCTGCCTTTGACGCTTGCTCCCATCAGCCAGATTTAACAAAAGCCAACGAATATTCCCTCAGTTGCTAAAAATAAAAGAGGGGCTGTGTGGCTGCTGACCATAATAACTGAATAAACAAATACAATAAATTAAAATGTCAACAGAATTCCGTCTTTAGACTTATTATATTTGATAAAGAATGGGCATTAAGGAAAGTTTTTAGATCTGTGGTGTTTGAAGAGGACTTCAACTCCTGTACAAACAGTTTCGTCTTCCATTTGTGACGAGTAATGAAGTAAGTCATATATACTCGTTAATAATCTTATCTAACAATATACAACAATTTAATCATATCACCTCAAAATACAGAAACAATAAAACAAACTGACTGTCACAGTTGGGATTCATTTATATAGTATGTATTGAATTGCAGAATTTTCTCATTACGTACAAGAGTCGAATGCTATTCCAACAGCATGGAGCCTCGACAGTACTGTCGATTTATGAAAGGGTAAATAGGCTGAAGGCGTGCACTGAAGTTTGCGTTGCATTACCGTGTAATAACATTAAATTACCATGAAATAAGATTAAAAGACTGGCGAGTAAATCTTGCATCAAGATAATAGCTCAACGACTGCAATTTATTACCTAAAATCTATTATCTGCAGAACAAACTGATTTCACTCTTAAAAAAAAATATTTATGTGTAGAGAATTCAATAGGGACACGAACACTGCATTTACAGACTTAAAGAAAGCCTTCGACCAAGTATATAAACAAATCTTATGGAACACATTACACAAGAAGGAAGTCCTCAGCAAATAAGAAACGTGATCGAAAGCCTACATGGAGATACAAAAATAAGAATAACGACTAACTATGCTGTATCAGAAGATGTACCTACAAACCAAGGGTGTAGCTTATCACCCAAACTTTATAATACATACACTGACGATATGAAACATGGAAACAACAAGTTGATCCGGGTCTGAGATTATCATACGACATGTTTCTTAACACAACGCTTTTTACACACGATCTTACATGTGCACACGATAGCACAACTTACCTAGAAAGTTCCTTCTACAGACTTACTCAAATATAGTGTGAAAATATCACTTCAAAAAACAAAAAGGGGCAAAATCGCTGAGGAAAATGATCATAATTGGAAACAAAAATCTTAGAACAAGTCTCACTTCAATGTCCTGGGAAATATTATAAGCTGCCAGAATTAAATCAACAGTGACAATACCCAGGAAATACTATGGGCTACTAGAATGGACTCGACATTGACAACAAACTGCAGAAATATCAAATGACATGCGCAACCGTCAATATAAAAGTGAGAAATAAAGTGGCGAAAGAAACAAAAACCAAGCTTTATAAGATAATGTTCACCACCATACTGCTATCTGGAGGTGAAATTTGGAGAACTATTAAAAAGCAAGGAAGCAGAATCCAAGTGGAGGAAATCAAATTTCTGAAACGAGTTAAAGGATGCAAAAATTAGATACACTAAGAAACGAAGACGTATGAGCAGAGCTTGAGATATGCGCTCTAAATGAGAAGATAAAGACTAGTTGACAATGACTAGGATATCTACAAAGAATTAGGTTCAAGACTACCGAAACAAGCCTTAAATTTCAGAACTTTATGTAGAAGATCCATAGGAAAACCAAGAAAGAGATGCTTGAAATGTGTTCGCAATTGCGAATGTGAAAACTATCAGCTTTATAATGGAATTATAACAATGAAAATTTGTGCGGGACCGGGACTCGAACACTTATTTCGCGCTTATCGCGAGCGGTTGCCTTATTATTAGGCACCCGGGCACGCTCCACAGATAGACCCAAACTTCTATATGTCGTGGACAATGTGTCAATCACCTGCACTCGTCAATTTCGTTGTGTATATCGCAGGATGGGGGAGGGGGGGGGGGGGGTGGCATTTCATTTGAAAATCGCTTGCCCGGTGTCGATGACTTAAACACGATAGTGCAGTGCCAGTGTTGTGCGGAATTACGAGGTAATGTTCCTTCGGACATCTATGCATGCCCGAAAGAATGTCTCCCCAACGCCGGAATATACACTACTGGCCATTAAAATTGCTACACCACGAAGATCAAGTGCAACATACGCGAAATTTAACCGACAGGAGGAAGATGCTGTGATATGCAAATGATTAGCTTTTCAGAGCATTCACACAAGGTTGCCACCGGTGGCGACACCTACAATGTGCTGAGATGGGGAAAGTTTCCAACCGATTTCTCATACACAAACGGCAGTTGACCGGCGTAGCCTGGTGAAACGTTGTTGTGATGGCTCGTATACGGCGGAGAAATACGTACCATCACGTTTCCGATTTTGATAAAGGTTGGATTGTAGTCTATCGCGATTGCGGTTTATCGTATCGCGACTTTGCTGCTCGCATTGGTCGAGATCCAATGACTGTTAGCAGAATATGGAATCGGTGGGTTCAGGAGGGTATTACAGAACGCCGTGCTGGATCCCAACGGCCTCGTATCACTAGCAGTCGAGATGACAGGGATCTTATCCGCATGGCTGTAACGGATCGTGCAGCCACGCCTCGATCCCTGCGTCGTTGGGGACGTTTGCAAGACAACAACCATCTGCACGAACAGTTCGACGACGTTAGCAGCAGCATGGACTATCAGCTCGGAGACCATGGCTGCAGTTACCCTTGACGCTGCATCACAGACAGGAGCCTCTGCAATGGTGTACTCAACGACGAACCTGGGTGCACGAATGGCAAAATGTCATTTTTTTCGGATGAATCCAGGGTCTGTTTACAACATCATGATAGTCGCATCCGTGTTTGGCGACATCGCAGTGAACGCACATTGGAAGCGTGTATTCGTCATCGCCATACTGGCGTATCACCTTGCGTGATGGTATGGGGTGCCATTGGTTACACGTCTCGGTCACCTCTTGTTCGTATTGACAGCACTTTGAACAGTGGACGTTACATTTCAGATGTGTTACGACCCGTGGTTCTACCCTTCATGCGATTCCTGCGAAACCCTTCATTTCTGCAGGATAATGCAAGACCGCATGTTGCAGCTCCTGTAAGGGCCTTTCTGAATCCGGAAAATGTTCTACTGCTGCCCTGGCCAGCACATTGTCCAGATCTCTCACCAACTGAAAACGTCTGGTCAATGGTGGCCGAGTAACTGCCTCGTCACTATACGCCAGTCACTACTCTTGAGGAACTGTGGTATCGTTTTGAAGCTGCACGGGCAGCTGTACCTGTACACGCCATCCAAGCTCTGTTTGACTCAATGCCCAGGCTTATCAAGGCCGTTATTACGGCCAGAGGTGGTTGTTCTGGATACTGATTTCTCCGGATCTATGCACCCAAATTGCGTGAAAATGTAATCACATGTCAGTTCTAGAATAATATATTTGTCCAATGAATACCTGTTTATCATCTACATTTCTTCTTGGTGTTTAATTGCCAGTAGTGTACATAATGAATGTCCGAGTGCAGGTTGTAGACACATGGTTGACAACATATGGAAGATTGAATCTGGCAATGGATTGTGCTCGGGTAGCCTAATGATAAGGCGATCGCTGGTGATAAGTGGGGAATTCGGGTTCAAGCCAGATCAGGTATAAATTCTCATTGCCGTCGTTTCACTATACAGCTAATGCATGCAGGCACGTCTGAAGAAACATCGCACCGTAATTCTGCAGTATCGTGAGAAAAAGGTAGTACTGTGCTTAGAAAGAGGGTACCGGGCTAAGACCTAGTCCTTGACGAAGTAAAACATAGCCTCTAACCGACTGACAATATCAGGCAACACTAATTACAATAAAATCCATCATCATTGTCAATGCAGTTTAATATCTCTTTATGGCTTTGTCATGACTTGCACTGTATAGATAAGTCGTTATATTCATCTATGCCTTTAGCAGGGCACTGTCCCATTTTCAGGGACTTAGATTGATTCTAAGGACGTATTCTTTGGCAACTGGTGTCAGACATAATAAAGTTCGTAGATTTCACGAGTGTAACAGCTTATAGCAGAACTTAACTTACTGGCAACCGTTGCAGACAGATAGACTTACTACTTGAAGTGTCGCGTAGGTACTGTACATTTAATGCTTGGTATGAATTCCTTATGTTACCTGAGCTAAGGAATGGCATCTTAGACTTGGTTGTCATTCTTTCAAACAAACCGTGGTTTAAGCATTTTAGCAACAAAAATCTCTCAATATAGTTGCATTCCCTCTCAAAAGAGAGTCACGCACAAACGTTTCGTGAATTAACATCAGTCTAAGCAGCGGAGTAATCCGCTAAGAATTACTAAGGGGAATAGATATACTCAACACAATTGAAAATAGAGTGAAGCGCTGGCTTCCAGGGACCAAAAAGAGCCTCTCTAATCATCTTACTGATGGTAAGTCGCTGAACAGCAAGAAGGTTTGACGAGACTTTACATTTTGGGTACCAGAGGCATTTTCCTTGGTGATCTGACACCGGTAGTTTGTTATAATGAGCTATGCCCGTGTATGCACTTGTTCAGTTATAGGTGAGTGAATAAACCTATACCTCAAGAAACAAGATGTCTATCTCACGTCTCAGAAAACGTTTCATATTTCTCTGTGTATAAAATAAAGTAGGAACAGTCCACCAAGAGTAATCGCGACAACAAAACGTCTGAAAGAAAAGTAAAATCACTGTAGCATCTTCCATCTGATTCATCAGTAATAGCCTACTTTCTTTTTCCATTAATAAAGCACTTCCCCTTCGTTCTTTGTATTCTCTGTCAGTATTCAGAGTGGCTATGAAGAGATCCAGTGATGGATAAGTGGTGGAGAATGGAGGCAGTAGTATTCAGATAAATGACGCCATGAGGAAGACAGAACGCATAGGATACGTCGATTTTCATTTTTCATCGTGACGCTGATAAATACCATTGTAACCACACTCTTTTCACGAACACCAACGCTCGTATGTTCTCTGAGCTCTAGGAATATGTTAATTATATAGAGCTGCAGAAGTGCTGTCGGCATAAATGAGCTAACATTAGGTTGACAAAGATATAGTAGCACGTCCGCCATCAGCCTAGTGAGGCGAACGGGAAGACAAAGTGCTGTCAGTCTACGAGACATATAGCTCATTCCGAACAGGTGTGCCAGTAAAGAGGCAGAGGCTGAAAGAAAGTTGGAATGATGAGACTTAGGGTATGGTGAGTGGGGTGGGGTGGGATTGTCTTGCACGGTACTGCAGACCTCACCATTGTGAAAGATCGTGTATGTATTAAATGATCGAATTTTACTCTGATGGAAGGTAAATAATTGTATCGAATCCAGGGGAAAAATGTTTCTTTCAAGCAGTACGCCACTTTTATACCAGTAATGGAATGATCTGGAGGTGGCGAAAAATAACGTAACTGATAGAAATAACCGGTTACTAAGAACTAACGGTTACTGTGATAACCGCTCATCTGATACTGGCAGTTATTTCAATAACTGGCGACAGTGCCTCGCGCCTTCTGTTGACCGAATATCGTACTACGCTTTCGCGTCAACTCATCGGAGATCTGGCAACGAAAGAGACGGATAGACCATTTGGAAGGCGTTCTATAGGTCATGGGAATAACTGTGAGACTGCACGCCATCTGTTGATAAGAACTGTGTACTATTTCGTGCGCCTTCGTTACTTTTAGCACAAACAATTAAATAAAGTTAATGTCAGAGCGATGGCTGATAGGGGCTGCAGTACAGGCATTAACAAGTAAGATCGTTCCCTTGCGCCACCGTCTTATATGTCAATTTAGCTTGGACGGGTGGTAAAAATAGAGTTACCATAAGGAATTCGAGCGACTATGGAAATAACTGTCAGAGATCCGTAATTTTCTCTGGCAGTTGGTAACGAATAACTGCGTTCCCGGCTCGGTGACTCCAGTTGCAGACCCTAGTGAAATATGCAGAGAGGATAATTACTAGAGCGAACAACTATTTTCGTACTCATTCCATGTAGGCTTTCAGTTGGTAACGAATAACTGCGTTCCCGGCTCGGTGACTCCAGTTGCAGACCCTAGTGAAATATCCAGAGAGGATAATTACTCGAGCGAACAAATATTTTCGTACTCATTCCATGTAGGCTTTCACGGCCGGCGTCTTCATCAATAAACACTTCCTGGCTAAGTTGCCGTGGTCGATCTGTAGAAGAACTTCTTCTCCCTGACGTTTCGTTCTCAACTACGGAGAACATCTTCCGAGGTGAGTTTTCGTACTGCTTCAGAAATAGCCGCTGGCAATCGCGAATGACAAATAACATGTCAGAAAGTATAACATAAAATACTTCAATATAACAATTATTCTCCTCGTCATCCGTCAGTAGATTGTCAAAACATGTGAATATATTACAGTAACTGCTAATATTTACAGAATTGTTACACTGTCAGAATAAAACACAGTTATGCACTTTTAATAAATTTATCATACATAGAATACTCGATCTTGACTGTTGTGACAAAGTACTGTCAAAACTGAACTATAGCAGAATTTTTACTTACTCTGGTCTAACAGTCTCTGTGAAGATATTCATCTACTGATTAGATGGAGGGGTCAATGGAAGCGTCCAATTCCACCCGTCTGCTTTGACGTTAAGGTGTTGTGGTGTGTGAATGTCATTACGGCACGATATTTATGAGTTGGTTTTGTTTGTTTGTTTGTGTCTGTGTGTGTGTGTGTGTGTGTGTGTTGTATTGGGTTTATTTGAGCCTTGGTGTTGGATGTGTGAAGTCGATGGCGGTAGTGCTTGTAATACCAAACGTAAGGTTTGGAAGTTTTTTCAATCAATTATAAAGTTTTTTTATTTATGTGTTTGGTGTTTTCGTTAGGTGTTATTGGTTTGTTACTTGTAGTGTGGTAAGATGTTTAATGTGTGTGGGTGAAAGGGGTGGGGGGGGGGGGGTTGGGGGATGGGCTGGCCGATGTTTGCAGCACCGGAATTTGCTGGTGGTAAGTAACTTTTTTTCCAGATGTGATCTTTTGTGTATTTATGGAGTATTGAATGTGTGTTGGTTTATGTAGGGATGTTTGATTTGTGGATTTTTGAGGTTGTGGATTTGGTTTTCTTTTTCGCAGTTGTAGGTGTTGGTTTTCTGTCATCAGTAGTTGTGGTGGACCTATATAGGTCACCGAAAATGACCGATTCCCATTTTCGTAGTTGTAGGTGTTGGTGTTTTGGTATCGTCATCTGTGGTTCACCTATGCAGTTCAAGGGAAGTGTCTGATTCCAGCAGATTTTGTTGGTGTAGCGGAATGTTGTAATTTTTTTCTATTTGTTCGCCTTTTTGTGTTTTGGAATCGTGGTGTTTTTTTTTTTTTTTTGCTATTGTATTTAGCTTTTCCCCACCCTAATACCCTCAACTTCCCGCAGTTGTCCCGTTAGTTTGATTGTATTTTTGGAGGGAGATGTTATTCTCTTATTTATATGTATCTTCGTGTTTGTTCTCGTGTATATGTAGTGACGTCGCAGGAGACACTTACAATAGCCATTTCCGCCATATTGATGACGTCATGGGTCAAAGCAGACGGGAGGAATCGGACACTTCTGTATCAAAAAGTCTTTCGAACATTCTATAAACGGTGCTTTATCTGAATCCAAGTTTTTAATGGTTGCTGACTTGCTGGCAGTTTACTGAAAATGCGTGTTCCTAAATACTGGACCGCTTTTTGGACCAAGGTAAGTGATTTTAGGTCTTTATATTTTATGTATTGAGCTATTGACTGGAAATATTTGCAACAATTTTCATTAAGCAATAAATATAATAGGAAGCAGTGGTTAGAATACAAAGTTACTCGAACAGGTTCCTACATGATGTTCTTCAATTTATACCACAAACGATTTTTATTACACGCATTTACATACTAAAAACTTTTGCTCCGTTTGATGAGTTCCCCCAGAATATGATCCCTTATGACATAACAGAATGAAAGCATGTAAGCTTTTTTATATTTATGTCTCCCACATCTGACATCATTCCCACTGCAAATACAGACTTGTTTAGGCACTTTTTCAATTCTGTAGTATGCCCTTTCCAACTGAATTTATTATCGAGTTGTAATCCCAGAAATGTAACATTTTCAACCTTTTCGTTCTGCATGTCTTCATATGGTATACACATGCTGTAGCTGGAGAAATCGAGCAGTTTTCCTAATCTCACGTAAAGCTTGGATTAGTGTACTCACACTTTCCCCTAGAGGCCTGTCTTATACAGGACAGAAGTAAACGAATCTGTCACATTACATATATATTTTTGTTGTATTACAAGGCTGTACACTAATTCTATTGAGTGAGCAGAACAAGAAATTAATCTTCGAAATTAACCCACAGTATTCAGTTCACGTACTACTTCATACTTAAAACCGCACGTTGCTTAACATTTTACTTAAACAGTGCTGTGGCGAAGTTTAGTGTACTTTCTGTTGCAGCTGCAATGATAATATTTCTAATAGCGACCGATAACCTACATTCATATAATATGAAACACTAATAATCGTTCTAACATCAACTGAAATACACCCAGAGTTAATTAGCTAAGATTATTACACGATTCATACGAAATTCCTGCCATTTCGCATTACTCGCAGTTATACTGATCACTAAACTGATGGATTCAAACTATGTCGTTATTTAACTGTAACCCCGTCGGAGTATTCGGTATTTGGTAGTGGATAATAACTTGACAGTTACTGATAACTGTTAAAAATAACGGTTATCAAAGAGTTACTGGAACCGTGATAACGGTTACTCCAGAATAACCGTTTGGCCCACTTCTAGCATTCTATGAACGTTCCGAGCAGGTGTGATAGGCTGGTTTCCAAATGTAAAACGAAATTCACAAAACTAATGATAATGTCAGTGGTAAAATATCGACTGAAATTGATTTCTCCTTGTGTAGAACGGAGTACAAACATAAAACGAAATTCACAAAATGTCAATGGTAAAATATCGACTGAAATTGATTTCTCCTTGGGTATAGAACAGAGTACAAACAACGTTGAAAACATGCTCCTAGAGACAGAATTGGTGGATAAATTTAGAAGATTATTACTACGAATAACTAAAGGTACACTGTTTACTTCTTTTAACCACTGCGGAATGAGAGGCTGTGCTAGATGTATAAAATTATTTTCTAACGTATCATCCCTATCTGCGGGAAATATCTTAAGAGGTAAGAACTGGCAAATCCGTCGAAATCTGAAGGGGCCCCGATTTTACGATTACAGGCGCGTTATGAGACATACAGGGTGGTCAGAAACAGTCCGAAATTCCTGTAAGGGAGTTGCAGAGTAGGTTTTGCTGCGAAATAATTATTAGAAAAAAATTAGATATGTTATGCCCTTTGCGAGTTAATAGGTATTTAAATTAGTCAATCAGGTTGCCACGCCCCAATTCAAGCGTCCTGTCAGGGACGGCGTTGTCAAATAGGTTCTTCGTTTGGTTTCCTAAAACCGAATATGAGAGCGATACAAAAATTCTATAAAGGCTGAGGAGCCTCGTACCCTCCTATCGGCGATATAACAACTGACCCAAACTGTATCCGGCCGGCCGCTTGGATCTGCGTGCGAAACGGCCTGATTCGCTAACGTCAATGCTAATTAACTCAAAAACAGCGCAACGTATCGATTTATTTTAACAAGCATTTCTGAGCACAACCAATACTACAACACACGTATAAGCTTTTCAGACTGTTTCTCACCACTGTGAACAGGCTCCACCATTAGCTACGTTTTAAGTCTCCTTCAGTTTTAATTATAATAAGGGTGTACATTAGTGCATTGCCTGTTTATGGCAGTACCTGAAAATTTCGATACATGCATGTCAGAAGAAACATTGCAGCAAACTTTACAGACACTGACTAATACAGATATTGCACTGACGTATTTCAGTCCTAAACCAAGGCAACCTCACGTGAAAAATAAATAAGTCTCTCCCTGTGCTAGGATCATATGACTGTGTGAGCACTATGGGAAGCAAACACAGCAAGATATGGAGATCTGAGTGGGTCCTAAAAGCGTGCTCGGATAATCGAAGTGGTTAATACAGCGGCTAGAAGTAAGCGGGAAATCCGAGTTCGATTCGTGATGCGGCACATTTAGTCATTTGTTTCCAGTAAACTCTATAGGTGTTGTACCGTCTTCGTAGTCTGTGAATTCATTTCATGATATAAAAGGTTATTTTGCTGTCGTAACCTCTAGGCATCGGAATAAATGTTTAAGACAACATAGGAGACAGGCTTGCACACAAGGTACACGTCTCAAAGGATTAGGAATTCCTGACCGTGCACCTACTGATACTTGCCCTACTGTAACTTCTCGTACTTATATCCGTTAGCTCCCACAAAAATAGTAACAGATAAATGATAAGTTTTCCTGGAGGTAAAATACGTTTAAATAAACACTGAATTTAATTATTTTTTAGGCACGAGAAACATGCCCTTACGTTCCCAGAATGAGATTTTCACTCTGCAGCGGAGTGTGCGCTGATATGAAACTTCCTGGCAGTTTTAAACTGTGTGCCCGACCGAGACTCGAACTCGGGACCTTTGCCTTTCGCGGGCAAGTGCTCTACCAACTGAGCTACCGAAGCACGACTCACGCCCGGTACCCACAGCTTTACTTCTGCCAGTACCTCGTCTCCTACCTTCCAAACTTTACAGAAGCTCTCCTGCGAAACTTGCAGAACTAGCACTCCTGAAAGAAAGGATATTGCGGAGACATGGCTTAGCCACAGCCTGGGGGATGTTTCCAGAATGAGATTTTCACTCTGCAGCGGAGTGTGCGCTGATATGAAACTTCCTGGCAGATTAAAACTGTGTGAGTTTTAATCTGCTAGGAAGTTTCATATCAGCGCACACTCCGCTGCAGAGTGAAAATCTCATTCTGGAAACATCCCCCAGGCTGTGGCTAAGCCATGTCTCCGCAATATCCTTTCTTTCAGGAGTGCTAGTTCTGCAAGTTTCGTAGGAGAGCTTCTGTAAAGTTTGGAAGGTAGGAGACGAGGTACTGGCAGAAGTAAAGCTGTGGGTACCGGGCGTGAGTCGTGCTTCGGTAGCTCAGTTGGTAGAGCACTTGCCCGCGAAAGGCAAAGGTCCCGAGTTCGAGTCTCGGTCGGGCACACAGTTTTAATCTGCCAGGAAGTTTAATGCCCTTACGCTGTTTAACCACAATTTACACTACAGTAACATTGACACTTGTTACATAGTTTCATCTGAGTTTGCCACTGCTCTTCGGTTGTATATGGTCGACTTGTATTAAATGGTCTTTCATAAAATACGAAATCAATCTGCATCGTTATTTCTTAGATATCTGTGGGCTATCACGCACACCTCGCATACCCACGAGCTGCCCTGTTGGCTACCGAAGGCTCGGGTCTAAGGGTCGTGAGCCGTGTGTCGGCTCTCAACATACATCGCGCTGTTAAGATTGTTCTGAGCCCTTCCATTCCATGGTTAATTGAATCTTTAATATTTATCGTTATGCTGCGTACGATTCTGTTGAGATTCCCGTCTGGCGGCATGTCTGGTCTTATCGATCTTCGAGTTGTTGCTTCCTGTTAGCCTTGTGTAAGGGAATAAAATCTTTGGGGGGATGGCCGGTTGGTTGCCGAGCGGTGACGAGTCGGTCAGTCGGTTTTTAAAATCGGGAATTAGAGAAGGTCGGGGGATTAGACCGCGGCGTGGCGTGGCGGTGGAGAGTTGGCTGTTGCCCCGAGAAGCCGCGTGGTCTGTCCTGGCGGTGCGAGACGTGTGGGACGGGTTGACGGGACAAGGCTGTAAGCTCTTGCTGTGAACACCCGGGCCCACGGCTGTGGTTCCGAATCACTTCTGGATGTGGGAATGATGGGCTAGTAACTCGCCTAACCTGAGGAGTGGTATTTCGCCGCCGTGGGTGCAGAGAAGTCGAGGGCTCCAGTGACAGAGGGCGTGGCTGCGTGACTGTGCCCAGTTGGGTACGCTGGCGGCGGGGACACGGTCGGGTGTGAGGAGTTCACCGCTGTTTCTCTGATAAACTGCAAGTTAAGTTGGTTGAAGGTTTAGATGTTAAGTGAAGAATTTTGGTTTGTGTATCCAGCGTCTTTTCTGCCTTGTGGCCTCCTGCGTTCGGGTTTCCTGTCCCTGTCGCCGGTGTATTTATAGACAGTGATCTTTTCCGCTTCTTATTAGTACTGCCCTGTAGGAAGTGTATTTTTGACCAGGGATTATGATTCCTGATTTGATTCCTCCTCCTCCCCTGGCCTAGCGTGAGGTCGATGTGATTGCTGAAAGTGAGGCGTTGTGGGTCTGTTAGTCCACTTCTAGCCTGAGCATCTTTCGGGAGACAATTGTGGCCGCCCTTACACCCGTCGCTTAATTATTTCTGTCCCAAGACATTTTAGTGGCAGGACATGTTATTAAAGTTGTTAGTTATTGTAAAATGTGAAATGGTTGTATTTTACTCTGATTGCTTTTCGCCACTGTTTAAAAAGGTTATGTTTGCCTTTCATTGGTGGGTTTCTTAAAATTACGTGGGTTTAAAACTGTTAGTTATTGTAAAGGGTGAGTGACTATACCTTTACTTTGATTGTTTTAATCTACTTGGCATCCTTTGAAAATGCTAGTTCTGCCTCCCTGTTAGCGAACCCCTGTAATTTAATATCTTGTTGTGCCAAAATTTAAAAGAAGTGGCTCCCTATATGTTCGGTAGCGAAATTGTATGCAAATTGTTTTTCTTTCATTACTTGAAAAGTTTTAATATTTTTTATTAAGTGCTTTATCAAAGTCTGTTTTAAGTAAAACGGCTTGGCCGTTAACTGTAAAGTAAATTGTTTTGAAAAGGCACTCATGCCTGCTAGCATTTTTGCATCTGTTCCTGGTAAAGTGGTAAAGAAATGACTTTTAATGGTTGAAGTAATCAATAAAGAAATTGTAAAACTGCAACTCGACAGTAACAAACTAATTTTGGCCCCGTTTCCCAACTGGGGGTTTTCTTTGATTAATCGTAACACCCTCGTCTCAGGCCGCCAATCCCGAATGTGGCCCACAATGAACAGCGGGTAAATTGAGTAGCGCCTCGGTAGCCACTGTGGCGGTAACCTTACCCGTCTTTGGCTATAACACATCTTCCTCTGAGTTAGCTCACAATCACAATATCACGTTTAAGAATATAACTACAGAATAGCAGTTTGTGAAGAAACAACAAATAGTCACTTTGTTTACATACTACAGTCGAAAAACGATTCCACCTACTGTTACCTGTGTTGCTGCATTGACATCAAACTTAACTACTTTCGTTGATTACTTACTGTCTCTCTGGTAGTAGCCCACCTAACGAAGATCATAAAACCTATATATTAGGAGAAAAAATAATATAGTCACGAATTTTTGCACAGTGTTTGGAACGGTTGTCCTCAATAACCTTCAGTTTCTCTTGCATCCTATGCTTTCCCTGCAGCCACCACAGATGGGAATACGATATGTTGCATTGGATATCTCATTAGGGTATTGTTTAATGGAATTGTTCTCTTTTATTCATGCATAAGTTCTGTGTAAAATGTTCAGTTCATTTTGTGTTGTTGTGAGGATCATCAGATAATCAGAATTAGGTAACCATTATACATGTATAAAGTGTGTGTGTATAAATGTGTGTGTGCGTCTGTGTGTGTGTGTGTGTGTGTGTGTGTGTGTGTGTGTGTGTGTGTGCGTGTGTGTGGTTTCATATTAATATCGATTATTTAATACCTCTCATGACTATACAAAATGAATTAAACAAGATGCACAGAATTCTTACATGGACAAGAGGAAACAAAATCATACCCTTCAGGTATCTAACACACAACACATTGTACTTTCATGTGTGGGGCTGCAGTGAGAGAAAGTGAGCAAAAGAAAGTGACAATGAATGGAGCTGCAAATTGTATGTGTTCATAGTGCAAATAATTCGTCGCACATACAATTGAAATCAACACCACTCACTTGGCATTTGTGTGTGCAACCCTTACAAAGCAAACTTATGGGCAGATTTAACTACTATGATGAATTCAGGAGAGGAATGCGTAATTTTCTGCATGTTAGCATCATCTTCAAAATTAAGCGATTATTTATCAAAAATGGGTCGTGATGTTGACTTTCAACCAGTTTTGTTGTTTATTGGTTAAACAGCACTTATAAAAGTCTGCTATTCTTACAAAAGTGATTATTTAGGTTTCCTACTGCGTTTTCTCTTAAAAATAAACGTTTAAAATCTTATTTAAGTTCCGTTCATAATATAAATATTCGTTAAGACAAGGGAACTACTAGCTTCAATAGTATCTCTTCATAGAGGTTAATTAAACATTTCTAAATCGTATTTATCAACAAACGTCATATTACGTTTGTTTGTGAGGACATCTTCCGCAGCAGCTGTTAACATATATTATGATAGGTTATCCGCCTTGAGCTGACTGCAGTCTAATTGCAATCTAAGTTGCAGTCAGCTCAAGATAGACAACCTATAATAACAAACGTCGTATTATTTACTAGTTACGTACGCGCGGTCTAGGCATCGATTTTCCTTGTTTTTAACATTTAAAAACATAACCAAACGATATTGGTGATGTGACTTCTGTAACAACAAAGAAACTAATTATCCATTCTTTTAGTGTCGATTTGGTTTACATACTGCAAATCAGGCGCCCTTGACAATCTTGATATATTCCTTAAGGTTAAACTTAATTCTTCATTCAAAATTGACCGTTAGTGGAAACTGTGACAGCTTTTATAGTGTGGTGAGGTAGGGGGAATCTTGGCAACTGTGTAGGATATATTATGTGAGAATGTAAAATCACGCAATGTCCCAGAACACTATAGATGTAAAACAGTGCAATTCGTAATTCCTACAAAGTCAAAAATTGAGATCAGTCAACTCATACAAATATCAGTGTATAATATTTGTAGAAATAGAAAATGGAACGATCACTAAAGGTTAGTCATAGATCAATCAGAAAGAAGCTTTCGATACATTGGTACATTATTAGAGCACTACAAACTGTGAACAAACGAGATAGCTTACAAAACACTCGTTCAAACCATTATAGAATGTTACGTAACTGCCTGGGACTCGTACCAAATAGGACTGTCAGGAGATACTGAACGTGTACAAAGAAGGGCAGTACAAATAGTCACATGTGTGTTTGAGTCTTGAGAGATTGTCACGGAGATGACAAAGAAACTGACCTGGCAGACACCTAAAGATAGATCCTCATGAATCTGGGCTTATAAATCAATCCACTACGTATGGCTCCTGAAGGGGCGTCAGAACAAGATTAGCCTATTTATGATGCACATAGTGGCGTTCAAATAGTAATTTTCCCGCGCTCCATGCTCGAATGGAAGTGGCAGAAACCCTAATAATTAATATCTTATCCAGTACACTACGCCATGTGTTTTACAGTAGTTTACTCTACAGTAGTTTTCAGAGTACGTGTCTGAATGTATGAATCGAAATGGGCTACATGCAAAAAGGAATTTTCATGTTAACTAAAATGGTGACCACAAAAAACTTGTTATGACAAGTTGACAAGTGTTTCTGAAACATGAAACAACAGAAAAATACGTTGTGAACTCCTGTCAGAACCATCATGACAGATGACTTACTACAATTACCAGCCGAAGAGTCTAGTACGAGGGGCGTTCTGACATGATTTATAATAGTAGTCTTTTTTACCTTATTTTCACTGACAGTACCAAAATATAATTAATGTAGATTAATGAAATTTCGGGAACACATTTGTTGAGGTAACATATTTAAGTGAGTAACATCGCAAAAACACAGGATAATGTAAGCGCGAGAGAAGCCATTTCAAATGTTAAATGCTGGTTTGTTAACAATCGGTTTAACCACCAGAACGCTGTATGCAAGCATGCAAATATGCATGCATTGTCTTCTACATGTGCCAGATGTCAGTTTGTAGGGCTAAGTTCCACGAATATTACACTTATTCTGTCAATACAGGCACGGTTAATGCAGGTTGTCTTTGACGCTAGAGTTATCGTTCGGTGATATCCACTATGCGCTCGACTGGAGACCGATCTGGTGGTCAAGCAGGTTACAGCAACATGTCGCCAATCTGCAGAGTATGTTAGGATACAACAGCGGTATGTGGGCGAGCGTTGTGTGTCGGAAAACACCCAGTGGAATGCTGTTATGGATGTCAGCACAACAGATGGAATCACCAGACTGCCCTACAAATTTGCAGTTAGGGTGCATGGGGCAGGCTCGAGAGTATTCCTGCTGTCATACTAAATCGCACCCTAGACGATAATTCTAGGTGTAGGTTCAGAATGTCTGAGCCTCATACAGATTGGTTGCAGTCGCTCAGCTGGCCACCTCCTAACTAACCAACCGCCATCACAGGCACCGAGACAGAACCGGCTTTTATCACAAAACACAACAGACCTCCACTCCGCCCTCCAACGAGCTCTCGCTTGACACCACTAAAGTCGCATCCGGAGGTGGTTTATGGTCAGCGGATGGCGCGCTACGAGGCGTGTGACACGGAACTGCCCTTGAAGTAACCGGTTTACAACAGTCAGTTTTGTCGATGTTCAGATTACTGCTGCAAACACAGTACGACGAGCTACAGCCTACCCAAACACGATTCTCTTCACTCTCAGTAGCACCACATGGTCATCCGGAGCCCAGTCTCTTTGCCACCATACGTTTTCGTAGCAATCGCTGCCAGCAATCATGTACAGTGGCTACATTTCTGCCAAGTCTTTCTAAAATAACGCAGAAGGAACGTCCAGCTTCTCGTAGCTCTATTACACGACCTCGATGAATCTCAGTGATATTTGACAGTGGTATCTTCGTCGTCTTAAAGGTATTCTTGACTAACATCACTTCACAACGTCCAGTCTCAAAGATACCTGACGTTCACGACAGTTACTGCTTGTACCTAAAGCAAACATGATTTGCATACTCATAGATGGGTTAACACGCTCCACCCAAAGCGTGGCGCAAAATTTACTTAAATACACAACATTTTTCAGATGTAGAAACACACATACCAACTTTCTTTCACGCCGTACAAATCTTTCTCGGTGTTGCAATTTTTTCCGTCAGTGTATTAATGACCACTAATCAATGTAGATGGGATCTCTCGCTATACTCCTCATCGACGTCAATACACAACTGCAACTTCCTTAATAAATTCATTGTTGAGTCACTGAATCATTGTTTAGGGGTATTACACACCCAGTCGTGAACAGCTACCTGCACTTCTTCGCTGTTACCGAACTTTCACCCCGCAGTGCGTCCTTCATGTTATCGAATGGAGCGTAATCAGATGGAACGAGATCCGAGGAATGTGGTGGGTGTGGCACAACAATGAACCCCACTTACGTCAGCATCATCATTCCCCTGCTAATGGCAATGATCTGTCCAATAAACAGGAGCTTCTTGACTAAATATTGCAGTTAAACATTTATGAGTCTATTGTTTTGTCTCCTTCCTTCCACGGAAACAATGCGGTCCATTTTCGTTCATGGTAGTCTCCTTCCATCTTGTTCATAGCTCTCTCTACTTAATAACACAAAGGCGCTGTTCTACACACACTCTTCACGACTGCCATCTAGGGACTGCGTGTGTACCACCATCAGCAGAACGCCCTGCGAGCTGATGCGCCCGTAGTTCGAGCGGTTATTTGTAGAAAAACGTTACTGTAAATAATTTCCGAACGCCCCTCGTAACATTAGTAGAGGTACAAAGCTGGTCAGACCGCCAGACAAAAATGTTTTCTCTCAAACGCCCAAGAATATCAGGGCAGTTGGTCTGGAACACATACGTCATATATCCTACCATTTATTCTCCGATCAAACTCGCGCTCTGAGTCGACAGCATTCTAAACGTTATTCTTCCTTCATCGTCACGTAGTGATGCCTAATGTGATTGTCATATTTTTAGACTACAATGCCTCTCACTGCTTTCCACGCAGTGTGATTACATTGGTACGGCTTTTTCAAAACCAGACGTACTTTTAGAGTTATACAAAGAAAGATTAAATCTCAAAAACTACGTCTTACGTCATTCAAATTGAAATGAGGCACGGAACCATGAAGCAAGAGCTCAAACGGTGCACATTTGTCATATTCCAGAATTTGCTACAAATGCGTGACACAGGCCTCAGAGCGTTGCAGAAAGCATTATCCCTCTAATTGGGTTGTGTTCTTATTCTCTATGTAATTGTATTGTGAAGCTCATACCGGCTGGTACATGGCGCACCGCGTTTTAGCAGTCTAACAAACCGTTTCACATGTAAATAGCCTTTGACTATTGTACCATTAATTAGCATTCCGTTTGAGTGGAATTAGTGCCCAACTGTGAGACTGTACCGATGTGTTTTCCGTTCGTGTGTGTTGTTGAATGTATTTCATTAAACCATTCCCTCGAAGCAGCAGACCAGCAGTCACGATATATTACAGACCTTGCAACTGCGGTTGTATACTCGTATGAGGATGAGTTTTTAGTAATTTTAAACCAACAATAGCGTGCTAGTGAAATGAGAAATATAACAAAACACTGAAAAATTTTCGTTTTTCATATTCATCCCGAATTATCTTACGAGTTGTATCACAATGCACAAGGGCATAAATTATGATGGTATTACCATATTGCTCACCTCTCAATTTTTGCTTCTTCTATCGGATCTCTAGGCTCGTAAAAGGCGTAAATCGCCTTTTAAATAACGATAATGAGTGACAGTTATTCAAAGAACTAAGTAGGTACAAATTTTAACCTTTATTGTGTGGGTTTACGTGACCGGTTATTTAGTTGTCGAAACCAGACAGTATAAATAAAATGGCAAAAATATTATTTTAAGTTATTCATGACTTTTCACCTTAATCAAACCATAATACAATAAATAAATATAAAACAAAAAGGAGTATAAAACAGAGTAGCGCTCTGCAACACGCTGGAAGAATTCAGTATTGACAGAAAGACAAGACCAATCATTCGGCAAACATTAACTGACAGTCTCCAAGGTCAAATTTATGGGGGATATCTCTGAACCATTTGAAATCCAAACTGGAGTGCGGCAGGGTGACGGACTTTCACCAATACTCTTTAATATCATTCTTGAAAAAATTATCAGGACATGGGAAAAAGAAGTCAAAGGAATCCAAACTGGCATTAGAAAAGATAGTAGATTCAATGTGAAGTGTTTAGCTTTTGCGGATGACCTTGCAATCCTCACAAATAGTAGAAAAGAAGCCACTAATGCCATAGAGAAGTTACACGAAATTGCACAAAGAACTGACCTGCAAATTTCATATGAGAAAACCCAGTACATAGAGAGAGTGCCACAATACAAATTGCCTATTGTGACAACCCATGGGAAAATCGTACAAGTACCACATTTTAAGTACCTGGGAGAAATCATCCAGCCATCAGGGATCAACGTAAAGGCCAATGAGGAAAGGATAAAAGAACTACAGAAAGTGTACAAACTCAGTGGAACTATTATAACAAAAAGTCCATACCCATTAATGCAAAATTGAGGCACTACAACACTGTCGTACTCCCGGAGGCACTGTATGCATCTGGAACAACACAAATAAGTGGGCAAACTGAAATCAAAGAAATAGAGAAACAAGAAAGGAAAATTCTCATGAAAATTTTTGGCCTCATACAAGAGCAAGAAATCTGGAAGAATAGACCAACATCCGAATTATATAAATACACAGACACGATTACGGATACAATAAGGAAAAGAAGAATGCAGTTCTACGAACATATCCACAGGATGAATGAAAACAGAATTTCAAAGCGAATTCTTAAAGTCATCAACTCAGGCAGGGGAAAAAAATGGATAAAAGAAGAGGACCTCAGACAAGCACACATAACAGTAAACGATGCAGAAAATAGAACTGAATTCAGGAACATCATCAAAAAACATAAATTTGACACCACAACACGGGAGAGACCAGGATGCAAATGGACAGCGGAGCGAAACAAACAACACAGTGAACACATGAAGAAAATTTGGGCTCAGAAAAAACATAAACAATCATCATAAAGGAATTCAAGTACAAACGCTTTCTTTAAATGGGAATAATCGAAAATAATAACAATAATAAAGGAATTTTTTTTAAAATTATTAACACAAAAAATTGTGTGATATGAACGTCTACGCCTACATCACTACTCTGCAGTACGGACTTAAATTTGTGGCAGTGTTCATAGAAACATTTTCGAACTCTACATCTACATGGATCTTCTGCAAATCACATTTAAGTGCCTGGCAGAGGGTTCATCCAACCACGTTTACAATTCTCTGTTATTCCAGTCTCGTATAGCGCGCGGAAAGAATGAACACCTATATCTTTCCATACGAGCTCTGATTTCCCTTATTTTATCTTGGTGGTCGTTCCTCCCTATATAGGTCGGTTTCAACAAAATATTTTCGCATTCGGAAGAGAAAGTTGGTGATTGGAATTTCATGAGACGATTCCGTCGCAACGAAAAACGCTTTCCTTTTAATGATGTCCAGCCCAAATCCTGTAGCCTTTCTGTGACACTCTCTCCCAAATTCGCGATAATACAAAACGTGCGGCCTTTCTTTGAATTTTTTCCATGTACTCCGTCAGTCCTATCTGGTAAGGATCCCACACCGCGCAGCAGTATTCTAAAAGAGGACGGACAAACGTAGTGTAGGCAGTCTTCTTAGTATATCTGTTACTTTTTCTAAGAGTCCTGCCAATAAAACGCAGTCTTTGGTTAGCCTTCCCAACAACATTTTCTATGTGTTCCTTCCAATTTTAGTAGTTCGAAATTGTAATACATAGGTATTTAGCTGACTTTATGGCTGATAGATTAGACTTATTTCCAATTTTAGTAGTTCGAAATTGTAATACCTAGGTATTTAGCTGAATTTACGGCTGTTAGATTAGACTGATTTATCGTGTAACCAAAGTTTAACGAGTTCCTTTTAGCACTCTAGTCGATGACCTAATACTTTTCGTTACTTAGGGTCAACTGCCACTTTTCGCACCATTCAGATATCTTCTCTAAATCGTTTTGCAGTTTGTTTTGGTCTTTTGATGACTTTATTAGTCGATAAACGACAGCGTCATCTGCAAACAAACGAAGACGGCTTCTCAGATTGTCTCCAAAATCATTAATATATATAAGGAACAGCAAAGGGCCTGTAACACTACCTTGGGGAACGCCAGAAATCACTTCTCTTTTACTCGGTGACTTTCCGTGAATTACTACGAACTGTGAACTCTCTGACAGGAAATCACAAATCCATTCACATAACTGAGACGATATTCCATAAGCACGCAATTTTACTACGAGCCGCTTATGTGGTACAGTGTCAAATGCCTTCCGGGAATCCAGAAATACGGAATCGATCTGAAATACCTTGTCAACAGCACTCAACACTTGATGTGAATAAAGTGCTAGTTGTGTTTCACAGGAACGACGTTTTCTAATCCCGTGTTGACTGTGTGTCAATAGACCGTTTTCTTCGAGGTAATTCATAATGTTTGAACACAATTAATGTTCCAAAATCTTGCTGCATATCGACGTTAGCGATATGGGCCTGTAATTTAGTGGATTACTCCTACTACCCTTCTTGAATATTGGTGTGACCTATGAAACTTTCCAGTCTTTGGGTACGGATCTTTCGGCGAGCAAACGGTTGAGCATCAGCATACTCCGAAAGGAACCTAATTGATATACAGTCTGGACCAGAGAACTTTCTTTTATTAAGTGATTTAAGTTGCTTCACTACTCTGAGGGTATTTACTTCTGCGTTACTCATGTTGGTAGCCGTTCTCGAATCGAATTCTGGAATTTTTATTACGTCTTCTTTTGTGAAGGCATTTCGGAAGGTTGTGTTTAGTAACTCTACATTGGCAGCACTGTCTTCGATAGTATCTCCATTGCTATCGTCTAGAGAAGGCATTGATTGTTTCTTGCCGCTAACATACTTCACATACGACTAGAATCTCTTTGGATTTTCTGCCAGTGGAAACTGTTATAGGCATATCGCTTTGAAGTCCACGCTAAATTTCGAGCTTCTGTAAAGGATCGCCAATCCTGGGGACTTTGCATCTGTTCAAATTTGGCATGTTTGTTTCGTTGTTCCTGCAACAGTGTTATAGCTCGTTTTGTGTACCAAGGAGGATCAGCTCCGTCGTTCGTTAATTTATTTGGTATAAATCTCTCAATTGCTGCCAATGCTATTTCTTTGAATGCGTTTAGAACTATTTCGGATGATATTTTATGCGTACCTCCGGAATTAAACATGTATTTTCGCCAACATATCGGGTATAAATTAAAGTCACGACCAACTATTATCGTATGAGTCGGGTACGTGTTTGATGTCAGACTCAAGTTTTCTTTGAACCTTTCATCTGAATTGGGAGGTCGGTAAAAGGATCCAATTATTATATTATTCCGGTTGCCAACAATGACCTCTGCCCATACTAACTCACAGGAAGTATCCACTTCAGTTTTGCGACTAGTTAAACTACTTCTGACAGCAACAAACACGCCACCGCCAACCGTGTTTAGCCTAGCCTTTCGGAACACCGTTAGGTTCTTCGCAAAAATTTCGGCTGAGCTTATATCCGGCTTTAGGAAACTTTCAGTGCCTATAACGATTTGAGCATCAGTGCTTTCTATTAGCGCTTGGAGCTCTGGTACTTTCCCAACACAGCTACGATAATTTACAACTGTTATGCCAATGGTTCCTGTATCTACATTTTTCCTGTATTCAGCCTGCTCCCTCTGTGACTGAATCCCTTCTTGTGTTTTGCCGAGACCCTGTAACCTAAAAAAACCGACCAGTCCACGCCACACTGCCCCTGCTACCCGTGTAGCCGCCTCCTGCGTGTAGTGTAGCCGCTCGAAACGAGAAAGAATCTCTTCTGATCCAAAGTGACACACATCAATGATACCGACGTGAGCCACCACCCGCAGCCGGCTACACCCTGTGCTCTTCATGCCATCCTGGAGGACACTTTCTACATCTGGAATGACTCCACCCGGTATTCACACGGAATGCACACTGGATTTCTTACTTTGCTTGTCGGCCAAGACCCTAAGGGGCCCCATAACGCGCTTAACGTTGGAGCGCCCAACTACCAATAATCCCACCCTCTGCGATTGCCCGGATCTTGCAGGCTGAGTGGATTCCTCTGAAACACGACAGGCGCCAGCATCTGGCTAATCGTCAGGGTCAGACACAGACAGCACCTAGATCCTGTTTGTCAGACAAACCGGTGAGGCCCTACGTGCGGCCGCCTGGGAAGACTTTCGCTGCCTGCTTCGCCCCGGGGCGACCTCCCACTCAACGACAGGTGAGGGTTCAGAGGGGTCAGCCTCAGTGCCAGCAGTAACTGAGTTGGCCACCGGTGAGGACCGATCAGAGGACTCTGACGTGCTGGACGTCCGTTGGATCCCCACGACCGGCCCACAACAGTGGTCCCCATCCACTGCAGCCTCAATCTGTGTAACAGAAGCCATCACAGCCTGAATCTGCGAGCGACGTGTCACCAACTCGGCTCGCATCCGCACAGAACAGTCTCAGTCCCTGTCCATACCAAAGGCCGTGGAAAACTAAACTGTGCAGGTAAACGGACTATCGGCGCGTGCTGCGCAACTCTACTGCAGACCCTGACAAAAACGCACGAACTGTGTTTAGTAATACGGAGATATTCAAAAACCTATCTACCGTAGCACTCAGGTGAAACTAAATAATTTCCTCCTGATGAGGAACTTGTAATGTGTCACAAAATCGGTTTACTTTCCGATCCAAATGAAAACGCGGCAACTGTGACTATTAGATATTAAATTTGCACGCAGAAATACAAGAAACTTAACTATTAAAGCACACAGAAGATATAATAAAATTCGCTCCTGGTCAGGAACTCTTAAATGACTAAATCCGTTTTCATAACTGGGTTCGCTGGATTTTTAGATGAATAAACAATCTCAATTTATATAACTTACCGTGTAACTGAAAACCAAATCACTATTATTAATAAACATTATTTTATCTTTTTATTATAAGGTATAATTCCAATCTTCGTAACCTTGTTCAAATTATGTTGCAATTCGCTTTCATGTTCCGATGACTCCGCTAGAGACTGAACGACGTCATCTTCAGTCTAAGAGGGCTGCTAAGAGGGCGGTTCTCAGCACAATCGACAGCAAACGAACACCGGCAACGGCAGTTCAGGTATACATGACGACGTCGCAAGCCAAAGATGAAGATACAGAGAAAGTATATGACGATTCGCGAAGTGTCCATTCCTAAGCGAGGCGAGGGCGTCCGCCCGGCTATCCCTTGCGTGTTTGCAGAATGGTCCTCCTCCCGGGACGCCGGATCTGTGAATTGTTGCCGGCCGAAGTGGCCGCGCGGTTCTGGCGCTGCAGTCTGGAACCGCGAGACCGCTACGGTCGCAGGTTCGAATCCTGCCTCGGGCATGGGTGTGTGTGATGTCCTTAGGTTAGTTAGGTTTAACTAGTTCTAAGTTCTAGGGGACTAATGACCTCAGCAGTTGAGTCCCATAGTGCTCAGAGCCATTTGAACCATTTTTGTGAATTGTTGAAAATGGTCTCCAGTGGAAGTATCACACCATATAAAGAAATATTTGATTCTGCATAGTTAAAAAATAGATTTGTTATAAATGTGAAACACCTGTCCTTGAGGGCTTCCTTAACGGATTCCCATTCCCTTTTGGCAAAATCCTTGCTACGTCCTTGTCCTGTTGAGGAATCTATGTTCTCTCTTGCCTTTTACTTCATAAATATAAACTTGGAACAACGTTTATACGTTTGTTGTTAACGTGAAATAAATCATGATTTTTTCAAACTTGCTCAAGATCAAGCTAGACGCAACTTTGGCCAACCATAAAAACTGACGGCAAATGCGTGTGGAGTCTCACAAAGAGATGTGTAACGGGTTAGGATTATTGTAACTTCAAAATCTGTAGGTGTGAGTGATATCTACGATTCGCCACGGAAGAGATATTAGCGGGAATGTACGATTTTGATAATGAAGTGGTCTGCAGGACTGTGTTAGAATACTACAGTAGAGGAAAGTATCCTGCTGCCAGCAACGTTCGTGCCCAACTACAACACAAAATTCAGTATGAGGGCTCGGTGGCGTCCATTATTCATCTTCTCAAAGACATCGGTTTTAAGTTCAGGAAATGTAAGAACGAACTGATATCTTTTCGAGCCTCACCGAAAGGTACAGTTTTGTGCATTTATAGCATACGGAGGACAAAAGGCCTGTGGTTTATATGGACTAAACTTGATTTTCGCAAAACCATGTAAACATAAACATTTGGGAAGACTCCAAGGGAAATAGTAGCCTGCATATACATACAGGTAGGCTCTACATATGTATAGTGTAATTTGGCGTTTTGAGTTTATGAGTGCAGTGACGTAGATTCTGTTACAGCTGCATATACAATCTTCTTTGTAGTTAGGGAATATTTTCCGTCCTACTAAGGTGAGCCGTCGGAAGCAAAATCCCGGAGGCGGCTAGCACGTCCTGGAGCATTGTCACGTATTTACTCTTTCGTTAATAAATTGCTTTCGTAAGTGGCACGATACAGTAATTATGTCTCAGATGTTACCAAAATTAATCTTGTAATTTTCGTAACAACTTTCTCGCTGGACGTTTCTACAAGGTCCAACAGAACGCAAATTCAAACGACGACTATTTTCTTTATTCAGGAGAAATATCTCATGGTCTTTTACATTTTATCTCTGCACAGTTTTACGTTTTCACTGTAAGATATGTATCAGATGTTTCTACAAACTTGTGATATCCGTGGCTGGGACCGCCAGTATTATATTTTGCTTGAAGCTCGTCTTGATACACGTGAAGTAGCATATGGTACAAAAGTGGAGTGAGCTGCAAGTATGACAATCTCTCATGATTACCCTACGAGGGTATCGTTTTTGTTTACTAAATTTCACGAGTTCTGAGAAACATAAGAGTAACGATATTGCAACCGATTTGCTTCGGGTCGCTTTGGCGCGCCCGGGAGACGGGGTACTTTGGCTGTCCTAGTCACTCAGTTTCTGGCGCTCTGAAGGGTCGGACAAGCCATACTCTATATCGGAAGTTGTCGGAAAAGTTACAGTACAATTAAGAAAGCTATGCTGAATGTTGTACAAGACAGTGTAGAATGTGTAATTATTTAAATAATAACCAAACAGGATACATTAATGAGAAGTTTCGCATGCTATCACTCTCAATACTACAAATCTTGCCGTGTGCAAATACAGAGACTAACCTGGGCAAGTGGCATCCCATAAAAAGCACAATCATAGGATCGAGATGATACCATAGTAACCTCCGACGAAGAAGATAACACGACCGACTAGCTGTCTTCTTCGCTGGGGGCACAACTCTAGAAGACGACAGGTTGTTGGTGGTGGTGGTGGTTAGTGTTTAACGTCCCGTCGACAACGAGGTCATTAGAGAGGGAGCGCAAGCTCGGGTTAGGGAAGGATTGGGAAGGAAATCGGCCGTGCCCTTTCAAAGGAACCATCCCGGCATTTGCCTGAAACGATTTAGGGAAATCACGGAAAACCTAAATCAGGATGGCCGGAGACGGGATTGAACCGTCGTCCTCCCGAATGCGATTCCAGTGTGCTAACCACTGCGCCACCTCGCTCGGTCAGGTTGTTGGAAAGAACGGTTAGACTCTTATTCAATCTCTCCAGATCTGTCCAATTTCTGGATCTGACTTTCAAAGGACACACAATTTATAAACTTTCAGAATGTTCCTACATTTTTTTTGGGAGCAAATATGTTAAGAGTTTCTGGCTTCTTTCTCAGACTGAAGTAAAAAAAGAATGGATTTCTTACAATCGCCTGTAAAGTTAGTTTATTTCTTTTTGATTCGCAACGATTAATAAGAACTTTTTTTATGAAAATACTCCGTGGTATCCTCGGCTAAAATCAAAGTTGTCTGATATTTTCTGGAAATTTTTGATGGTATTTGAAATTGTCACCAACTGACAATAATGCAAGTGACAGATGAACTGCCTACTTTCGTGACGATACTCTTGTATCGTACAGTACAGAGTGATGTCTGTGACCCGCCCAGGCTGACAGCTTAGAAAAAAGATGCTGGAGAGTTCGATTCTGCAGCGCTGGCCGTGTTGCGGTACATCAAGCTGGCGACGTCAAATGGGGCGCGCGCCGCTCCCCCCGCCGTTCCTGCCGGTGAGACGTGATGGGTTGGATATGGGACGGGGAAGAGGGGAAAGGAGAGACACGGACACACTTGCAGCGAGTGGCAAGCTAGCGGCAGCGACCCTGAGAAGTGACTGCGAGGCGAATTGTTGCGTCGTGAGAAAATCTGCAAAACTTACCGCACTGATAAGTTGCATAACTTCGTTTCCCAACAGTAAAAAGTCACTTCGAAGTCAAAAGATGGTTCACTGGAGGATACTTATGAAAAATTAAATAATTAAATGTAGTTTTTTACAGTCTACATCTACATGATTACCCTGCAATTCACATTTAAGTGCTTGGCAGAGGGTTCATTGAACCACAATTATACTATCTCTCTACCATTCCACTCCCGAACAGTGCGCGGGAAAAACGAGCACCTAAACCTTTCTGTTCGAGCTCTGATTTCTCTTATTTTATTTTAATAATCATTCCTACCTATGTAGGTTGGGCTCAACAAAGTATTTTCGCATTTGGAAGAGAAAGTTGGTGACTGATATTTCGTAAATAGATCTCGCCGCGACGACAAAAGTCCTTGCTTTAATGACTTCCATCGCAACTCGCGTATCATACCTGCCACACTCTCTCCCCAATTACGTAATAATACAAAACGAGCTGCCCTTTTTTGCACCCTTTCGATGACCTCCGTCAATCCTATCTGGTAAGGATCCCTACCGCGCAGCGATATTCTAACAGAGGACGAACGAGTGTAGTGTAATCTGTCTCTTTAGTGGACTTGTTGCATCTTCTAAGTGTCCTGCCAATGAAATGCAACCTTTTGCTCGCCTTCCCCACAATATTATCTATGTGGTCTTTCCAGTCTACCGTCAAAATGAAGGTTGGTTGGTTGGCTCTGAGCACTATGCGACTTAACTTCTGAGCTCATCAGTCGCCTAGAACTTAGAACTAATTAAACCTAACGAACCTAAGGACATCACACACATCCATGCCCTAGGCAGGATTCGAACCTGCGACCGTAGCGCAAAATGAAGGACCGACAATGTTTATTAAAGATTATTGATTCTCCCACTCCTCATCGCGAGCTCTAATTATGACGTTAGGAGCTGTTCACTTATTCCCTCTGGTCTGCGGTAACCATACTTTAAACGACCAGAAATTAAATCCTCATAAAATGAGTGCGTCTGCGGTTACTTGCATTTATCCTCAGCGAACAGGCACGATTGTCTTTTAGCCGCTTGAATAACTACTTTCTTACACAGATTCCGTCCCAGACAACACCGTCGGATTTCGAAGAGTAGGACTGCTACGAAAACCGTGAGAACTGATGAACTGCCATCTAGAAACAACTAGAGACGGCTAGTAGTAATAACAAAATATACTATATTTTGATATGCTCAGGCTTCCAATTCCCGTGCACATACAGTTTGGAGAATGTCTAGTGAGCCGCCTATTAATCATTCTCGCAGACTGTAGGTCGACTTCCGTAGCTGACGCACTGGCCACTCAGTGGCTGTCACGTTTGGCAAGAACGTACTACGGCGCTCTGCCCGCATGCTGCGACGATTACTGTCTGATTACAGTATGCGACGACTTCGGACTGTTATCCGTCTCCGACCAGGTACAGCGGAAATCTCTGTAATCGTATGTTTGTAACCTGTGGCATTCAGCATATTTCAATCAGTGTACTACGTCTTGCAATTATCCAATTCTAAGACGCTGCATTTGAAAATAAGCCGATATTATTTCTTCTGGGCAATTGTCGTTATTCCATATAAGGCTGTGTAGAGGAAAAGAGATACTTGTGTCATCAAACTGACCATTGTGTTCTATTATGTGAGCAATCTGTAAATGAACGGCACGCAGTCACACAGTATTCCTTAAAATGACTCACTCCCCATCATTAAGGATGTACTAGAGAAAATGAGTTGTCTTGTCCAGATAGCCAGGCAACAAGTTTTACTGTTCTCTGTCAGCCACTCTTGTCTCCATTCAGCTACATTGCGGTGACGATGAGCACCAAGCTAAAGGCGCTCAGTGTAGCATGTGGCGCATGGGGCAGACACACGGAGCTGGTAGATGGGCCAACCTGTCCTGCGGCTCGCTCCCCCCTCCGAGGGCGTTCAATACGCAATGCAGCACATTTTCTTTATCCTAAAAGCTGGTTGGCTTTATTCATGATTTCAGTACACAATATTACTCCTCAGTCTTTTGACTACAAAACCCCATTTCGAAGTGATGAACCTACCTTTCATCGCCTGAGACGATGTTTGACAAAACATTATCACGTTGAGCCTCGGAACGCGCAAGCAATTCAAAACAGGCCGTCCTTCGTTGCCCTTTGTTGTCTTCTGTTAGGTGGCGAGGAATCCAGCGGGCACACAAGTTTGAGTACCCAACTGGTGGACGAGTGTGTCAGATCACCAACGGAGACGTCCAGTTGTGCAGCGATGAGTTTGAGTGTGATCCGTCGATCACCTCGAATGAGAATGGCCACACGTTCCAAGACTGCCGCAGTGCGGCCGGCCCGCACGAGAGAGATTGGTCAGGTTAGCGCGACCTTGATACGATGATGACAGACGCCTCGCCCAACGGCTCATCGAACTTTTGTTCACTGCCAGGTCACCGTAGACGTTCTGCAAGTGCCTACGGATACCTGCGATACTCTAGTTTTCCGCCAAAAGAAATTCAATGACAGCTCTCTACTTGGAACGCATCTCCGTTACCGATGGCATTTTGAGGCCTATGTACAGGGCCGCCACCTATGAGAACTCCACCAAACTGTACGAGCTGAAGCGGAAATATTCCACCATGTCCCACGATAAACTCTGCATTTTTTTCAACCGAAACTGGGCGAGAAAAAAAAAGCGTTGAATTCCTTACCCCTCGTAATTTGCCGAGGACTATGGTTAACGTTAACCGGAGGATAGAGATCTTCCTTTACTGATAAAGAAATGTCCCGTTAAAAGGAACTACACGTCCTTAAATTCTTTTTGGTACTTACTTCTGTGAAACATTTTGTCGGTGGTATTCCCAAAAGATGTTTTTGATTTCCTCGCTACTTTTTGCGCTCTGTTTTCAAACTGATGTACACTTTTAATATAAGGATTGCGCGTACAAATCAATACATATCGTGTACCCTCTTACTTTCCACTATTAAATATTTAAAAAAAGCGATCGATGTGTTGTATATGAACAACGACCTTCACATCAGACTCTTGCTGGCTCCTCCCACAAAATCCTGTTAGCCACAATAGGCTCTAGCGAAAAGATCCAAAAAATTACCCTCATGTGGCGATATAATTAATATCCGCCTCAGCTGACCACACTGTCCCCATCTTTGAATCGCGAGATCAGCAACGCTACCGCAACACTTACTGTAAGACATCGGAGCCATTAAGTATTGTGACGTTACACTATAAACGTGAAAATATCGCATTACTCTTTCGGTGATAATAGACATGCACTGCAACCGTTTCAAGCACAAGTACAGTAGGTCTCATTTTATGTTTCAACAAGTTATCTTGTACTCTTGAGTAACAATGGATAGAAGACCGCTTCGATCAGTACTCTGACGCGGCAAACTATGTCATGACCTGGACATGGAAAGAGGTAATATCTTTGCTTTCCTTTTAACTATACAGATTGATTGAAATTCGAACTCGAGGATGTAGCTCTTCACATACTACAGACAATTTATAACTCATGTATGTTATTTAATCATTTTCAATTTTGTGTGTGTATGTGTGTGTGTGTGTGTATGTATGTGTTTTTTGTGTGTCGCTAGGTGTGCTGAAGATTGCAACTGAGCTTTATTCACTCCTTAGAAATTTTTGAGGTGGTGGCGAAAATTAGCGATTATTGTCCTCACAACAAACATGCGAATTTCCGTGTTTATTTCTTATGCTAATCTGCTTCACACAATCGGCCTCTCAGTGTTTCAGTTCGCAGTAAATGTGCAGCTCCGCTGCCCGCTGCGGTCTGCCCCAGCTGCGCGGAGATCGCTGCAAGCCGATCTGAAAACTCTGACGTCACTGGGCGAGCTCAAGGTCACCGCAAGTGCCGTCCCGCGATGAAGCAGACTGGCTGCTGGCTGCTGCTCGTTGCGCGGTTTTTCGGCGGCGGTGCAACTACAGTAGCATGTGAGGGGTCAGCACTGGAGAGAATCCCAGGATCGAGAGTGATGGGTCACTGTTTTGGATATGAACTAATTACAATCTTGTTTTGACGTAAAGCCACCTGGGAATCATGCAAGCCATCACAACTGCATCCTAACACTGGATGTAATGTTTCCTGGAAATTGGGACCATAGTTTCACCAGAAATTTTATTAGCTACGTATTAGAACAAAAATCTAAATGTGACAGATGTAGCAAATGATACTACAAAGTTCGTAGAGACGTTCTCATGTTTGAAAATGGACTCTAAGTAATTTATTACCTGTTGATAGAACGTATGATAGTTTCCGTAGCGTTCTGCTTTCAAAATGAGCATTCACTTATTATTATTCACTTTTTCTCCTTGCCGAGATCAATTTTTCTTTTCTTTTCTTTTCATGAACGAAACACTGTCCCTATCGTCAGACGAAACAGGGAATGACGTTTTCTGAACAGAACGCGCACATCCGACTTAGTAGAAGTTTTGTTGTGCAAGTGGCTACTTTCTGGAAAACAAGATATAAGTCGTGAGCCACTGAGACAGGAAAACGAGAAGTAGTCAACATTTAATGGCGATTGCCGTCAGTCATCTAAGCTGCGCACAGACTTGTGCAAATTCCCAGACGGCGTTAATATGCTGCAATTAGCTGTGTGTGTTTTTAAAAAAACTTGCAGATTGTTATTAAGTTCCGAGGCATTCGTAACTGCAGTAACAATAATCATAAAAGCATGAGAGCATGCTCGAGTTCTTCTGTGGAGGGCGTTTGTTGCTGGCAGGTGAACGCTTCTGCTGCAAGCTGTACGCGCAGTGTTTTGCTTAGTTAAAAAAAAAAAAGTAGGAAAGGAGAGAAAGAGAGGGAGAGAAGGTAGCTAAAGCGAGAGCGTGCTGGCGTGGCGCGCAGCTGGAGTGGGGAGGAAACAGCCCCTCCCCTCGCCACCTTCCGTGAGCTGTGTCCTTGGCTGCCCGAAAAACATTTTACCTGGCTAGTAGATATGAATGTAAGCACTGTGGGTCATTGTTCACCAATTATTGCTTCAGGCTTTCATTTTTTATTCACAGTTCCACCGAGAAAGGGGAAAATCCAAGTGAAAACTGAATGCAGACACCACATTCACATTAAAAGCAAAAAAGCAGACGAGAAAGTCCTACCCCTGGCTATGTTTTAAGTGAATAAATCGAAACATGTACCGTAAGGAAAATATGGAAATACACATTTCAGTAGCTGCATGCACAATTTGACCAACATTACAGTATTTCAAAAGAACCAGTGCACAGAACACGTGATGTAATTCAATCGCCGCTACAAATTTCACGTAGTGGCATTCATGAAAGCGTTTTTAAAACAGCGCGTAGTATCCATTGTAGCCCTCGTGGTTGTACTTGCAGCTACTTTCCTGCCGCGCATATTCGTCTCATCTGTGGTCGCTGCCGTGGAACGTGGAAATTTCCGTTGTTGCTGTTGTGGCGGCGGGAGGAAGGAGGGAGGAGACGGTGGACGATTTCATGAAACGTCACCTGCGTTCAGCGCTGGTAAACTAAGCTGTCGCAGCAGACACCAACTACGTTCATATGATCTCGACAGGGCAGAGCGATGCTAACCATGTTTTAAATGTAGAAGCGTTTCAACTTAATACATCACTTCCAATCACCATAACCGTTATATAATTAATGATTTTCACTCATTTCGATTACACTTAAATTACAAAAATGTACCGCCTCATTTTATGTTCTACTTTTTTTCCGGAACGACAATTCCTAAAGTATTTTGTTTTACGAGTATTAGAAACAGGGCGAAATTCATTACGGTATGTAATATATCACACGATAAGTATTTCTCGTACGTTGTTCCATTAGGTATGAAATATTTTGTAACAGAAACAGATTATAACTGAAGCTTAGGAGAGACTAAAATAGCAGATTTTACGAGAGGTAACAGTTTGTAAACTGTGAAAATGTCGTTAACTATGAAACGCATAAGACGTTTTACATCGAAAACCTTTTGTATTTTAAAACGTTAGCTGTTATGTTACTATGTGCTCCCGTAACAAATTTGTGCTCGTCTCCTCTTCCTTTCAGAAACGAGTTATTATTTACTACGTAACAATGTGTAAAACACGTTGGCCCAGATGACGTAGCTAATTCCAGTGCTTCAACTTTCCTTTCTCTCACTTTCAGCTATATTATGCCTACACTAAAGGGCCATTTCCCAGCTGTCTGTTATCGTTTCTATAAGAACATGTAGCTAGCAGGGATTGAAAGACTCGCATTTGAACAGGAAAAGCAGGAGAATAACATCCAAGAAAGTTAAAAAAGTGACTTGAAAGTAGATTTGGGGAACACCTGTGCAACCCTTTCTGAAGGACCAACGAAGTCACTAAAAAACACCCCTGTGGCCATGAAAACAATCTGTTCAATATCTTTCAGTATCAGCGATTTCCTATTTACACTTATGTGGAAGCAGCTAAGCATCGTGTATGTGTGTGTGAGGTGGTCGGAGGCAAATGCTCTTGCAGTCGCCAGTAACTTTCAACGCTGTTTGGAGAGAGAGAGAGAGAGAGAGAGAGAGAGAGAGAGAGAGAGAGAGAGAAGCTACTACACTATGGACGATTCTGCACAACCGAAGCCTGCAGGAAACCTCCGTCAGTACGTGAACGGCACGGCCCCTCTCAGACGTGTTACAGAGGTGTACAGATTTTATAGCTTCGCGGGCCGCGTACTGTGAATATGCAAAGTGCCGTAACAGAAGCAAGACAAAACTTATTTGTTCGACAAATATTCACGTTAATAGAGATATAGTTCCAACAACGTAATCTGAAAACAAGTATGGTTTACATGCGCCCGTCCTCTCGTTTTCGGGAAGGGAGGAGAGATGTGTAAAAAATTTACGAGGACGAACATGTGGGGTCAGCCGCCATTAGACCGATAGCGGGCCGTGGTTTACGTGTGTGTGTGTATGTGTCTGTATAAGGACAGACAGAAACTCTACAGTCTGCGTATCGAGTAGCCACCTTGTCCGGCGTAGCTACAGGACATATGGGTCATTACGATTTTGTGTTTGATACATATTACACCAAATATTGCTGGGAATGAAATTTAGCTAAGACACTGAATTTTTGGGAGGAGGTCTCTATATGTCTCCAGTTTGCAGAAAATGGAATTTATGTAGCACGTTTATTTCCGACCGCACGCATGAGAGAATGAAATAATCCCAACATACCTAATATTTCCTAATCCATTCGAGATATCGAAACGAGATTTAGGCAACGGCTGCACACGACAGAGAGAGTAATTTGCCATGATAAACACACAGAACTCTGTTACCTATGCCAATGAAGCAGTAGCTACTTTTTTTTCAGAACTAGTACTGTAATTTTTGAAAAGTCTTCGTAGCTACTATAAAGAGTATTTGCTAGTATGAAAATGAACGTGAAATTTCTTCTTTGCTTTACAACAAACTGGTACAACCAGATTTTCTGTAAGATTTTGATGTCTCTGGTTGCCTGTTACTTGTTTAATAAGACACTTGTTTCAAGATTCTAACGCAGTATCGATTGGAAGGTGAGTTTGAGCGATTTTATGTTGTATTTTGGCTAAAACAGCGAAATGTAACTTAGCAGTCAGATAAATGGATGTGTTCCTCAAAACTAGACACTGATGACACTTCACCGAAGAAAAAAAGCTGAACAATTCAGATTTAAAAAATCGCCCCTTGTGTTGCAATTTCAGGTGAATCCTGCAACTGTGTGTCTTTCATGATCAACAGATGAGACTGAAACTTGCGAAGGATTTTTTTGTACCCTTCAGTTTTATTTGAGATAGAAAAAAGTACCACTAGCATACCTTATTTTCGTCCGTATATCTGTACAGAGTGAGGAAGTTAACCTTCTTACTACAAATATGTTTTAATTCATCTGTCGTATTGACTTTGACAAATAGTTTGCAACGTTCTGCTGGTCATCGTGTTCACAGCTTCAGAGCTACGAAAGAGTCTGACTCAGTCAGTTCTATTCTGCAGCAGAAACAGGCTATTGTTCTATTAGAAATAACAATTTTGGAGCCTGTGTATTTGCGGATAAAAAGACTACATGAACATGATACTCATTTATTTATGAACCGCTTGAGACTACTCATTAAGGTTGAAATAGGTATTAAATATATGTGATCTATCTTCAACACATCGACAAACAATTAAGGTGAAGATCACACTTCACTCTGAATCAGGGTAGGAACAAAAAGATTTTGCAGTATTTGCTGCAAATTATATTCATATTACTCAGATGATGAACAGGTAGAAAATTCTTTGATATATTTCCAGTCATGTCGTTTACTAATACAAATACGACAGTTTACAGAACTGCAACAGAATTTTTAAGCTTTTTTTTGTCTGGATTGGTAACCTTTTTTCTCATTTGAAGAAACATCATCAGTTATAGGTAACAACTACATTTATCTTCTTGACCGGTTCAACTTTGCTTCTTTTGCCAAAACAGAGAATAGCTTGGACACTTGTCTTGCAGCATCTAACACGAACAGTTGGCGACAAGAGAGATCAATAGCTTACCGAATAATTTCATGTTTATTTTCATGCTAGAAAACTCTCTTTTCAATAGCTGTCGAAGACTCGTAAAAAATTACAGTACTGGATTGGGAAAAAAGAAAAAAAAAACAGAATAAAAATATTGGCTTCTCTATACCGCCGTAGATAGGAAAGTTCCGTATGATAACCATGCAGCAAAATACTCTCCTCTTTACAAGCTATCACTTTGCAAAATCTCGTATCGATACCTCGAACTATTTAGAATATATGAGATATGTTATGAATATTTCACTCTCTCGTGTACGCAGTCAGAAGCGAATGTGCTAAATAAATTACATTTTCACGAAACTGGAGACAGACCGAGGCCTCCTTCCAGTTCTGAAGAAGAATTCAATATCTTAGTTAAACTTCATTCACAGCTAAATACGCTGTCATATGCACCAAACACAAAATCATAGAAACCTATGATTTTCATTGCAATTTTTTTCGAATTTCCCGCAGTGTCTCACTTAATTCACGTTAAGTATAACAATTATCAAAATTTTGGACACTTCCCCATAAAGCTGACATACAGGATGCTCTAAAATTCCACTTACAAACTTCTAAGACTCGTAGAAGGGACAGAGTAGACAATATTTTGAACTGGGACCCTGTCCGGAATGTACCGTTTCCATACTAGAGCCATTTGAAAACTTGTTCACAATGCGACCACTTTCACAAGTAGTTTCCAAGGCGTGACCCAGTACATCACTTATTTTACAGCCCCACTCATTGGTAACCAAAGAAACAAAAAGGAAACTTAATCCGTTTTCACAAACACTGTTGTTTGCCGCCAAACCATTTGTGTCCTTTTCAAAGAAACGTTGGCATTCTGATCCACTACAAGTAAGGTTCGATGTGGGTAGGTGCAACATCCATTACACGTGCAGTTGTTTTGCTCGTGTAATCGTTGATGGGTTCTCTTCAATGTGATGCAGTACAGCCTCTTCATGTTCGGTTGTGCGGTCTTCTTGGAATACCACAGTCACGTCTGCTGATAGTGAAAGTACCCCTTTGTCGAAGCTGTTGAACGATTGTGGGGAAAGTTACATGCATGGGCTCGGACACTGTGGATAACTATCTTGAAAGAGGAAAAGAGCAGCTCCTCCATTACCGTGAGCTTTTCCGTACAGAACAATCATGTTGGTGTATTCAACCATGTTGCTCTAAGACACACAGACCCGCCAACGAGACAAGAGAGGTAGGAGAGGCGTCAAATGACATCAACCGATCCGACGTAAGTAGCCACCACCATGACCCTGCCGCATACCTACCTTGAAAATGTTTTCAGACGTCTGTACGTTTCCGGCCATGGGTTCCAACTCAGAATATTGTTTACTCAGTTTCCTCTACGCAGCCGGCCACTGTGGCCGAGCGGTTCTAGGCCCTTCAGTCTGTAACCGCGCGCCTGCTACGGTCGCAGGTTCGAATCCTGCCTCAGGCATGAGTGTGTGTGATGTCCTTAGGTTAGTTAGGTTTGAGTAGTTCTATGTTCTAGGGGACTGATGATCTCAGATGTTAAGTCCCATAGTGCTCAGAGCCATTTGAACCATTTTTCCCTCTACACAAGTGGAATTTAGGAGCATCCTGCATGAAGGTACAAGTAATGTGAAAATACAGGGTGATTCAAAAAGAATACCACAACTTTAGGAATTTAAAACTCTGCAACGACAAAAGGCAGAGCTAAGCACTATCTGTCGGCGAATTAAGGGAGCTATAAAGTTTCATTTAGTTGTACATTTGTTCGCTTGAGGCGCTGTTGACTAGGCGTCAGCGTCAGTTGATGCTAAGATGGTGACCGCTCAACAGAAAGCTTTTTGTGTTATTGAGTACGGCAGAAGTGAATCGACGACAGTTGTTCAGCGTGAATTTCGAACGAAGTATGGTGTTAAACCTCCTGATAGGTGGTGTATTAAACGTTGGTATAAACAGTTTACAGAGAATGGGTGTTTGTGCAAAGGGAAAAGTTCTGGACGGCCGAGAACGAGTGATGAAAATGTAGCACGCATCCAGCAAGCATGTGTTCGTAGCCCAGGAAAATCGACTCGCAGAGCTAGGAGAGAGCTGCAAATTCCACAATCAACTGTATGGAGAGTCCTACGAAAAAGGTTAGTTATGAAACCTGAACGTCAACTACCCGAGGCGATGGATCGGCCGCCAGGCAGCCCGTGACAGAGCACTTCATCACTGGCCTCCAAGAAGCCCTGATCTTACCCCCTGCGATTTTTTCTGATGGTATGTTAAGGATATGGTGTTCCGGCCACCTCTCCCAGCCACCATTGATGATTTGAAACGAGAAATAACAGCAGCTATCCAAACTGTTACGCCTGATATGCTACAGAGAGTGTGGAACGAGTTGGAGTGTCGGGTTGATATTGCTCGTGTGTCTGGAGGGGGCCATATTGAACATCTCTGAACTTGTTTTCGAGTGAAAAAAAACCTTTTTAAATACTCTTTGTAATGATGTATAACAGAAGGTTATATTATGTTTCTTTCATTAAATACACATTTTTAAAGTTGTGGTATTCATTTTGAATCACCCTGTATTTTTTTTTACCGATTGATTTCTGTAAAATCGTTTCGTTAAGGTTGCAGAGTGTGCACCTCAAGTCTGTCAGCTCAGCAGGTCCCCAAGCCCGCTAAAAGCGGACAAAGAATGTATGTTCATTCCCTCAAGCCGGCAGGTGTCGGCCCGATTAGAGACCTGATTTTCATGCAATGCATATTGTCTTCTATTATTCTTGAAGTATGTTTTTTAGGATAATATGTTCGAATTGATTATTTTCTTGCGTTTAAACGTGGATCTTTAGTGCATATAATGCATATCTTGCCTGTTTAGCGAGTAAGCATAATATTTTCAAAAATCTTTAATTGCGCTGCATGTTTTGCGTATTTTTAAATTTAAACACTTATTCTTTAAAAAATACGGACATTTTGTTCAGTTGTTGTGAAAGCTTATTGTTGTGTATTTATTAATGATTTTCCTTTCTTCCAGATTCGCTGCCACGAGTTACCCTTCGTGTCTGCTCACTTAGTACATGGCGTTGCCTGCGGGATTTTCTCAGTCTCTCTTCAGAGTAGCACCAAAATGGGTATTAAGGGATTAGTTGGATCGCTGTCATTTGGAGCTGCATACAGTGTACCATAGTTTTAACATTATTATTTAATACGTATATGATCTTTTAAGATGAATTTCATAATACTCATAAAATTTAAATTAATACAACACTGAAGTGATGGACGACTCATTTTTGAAGCTTCGCTCAGTTACCTATCTTCAGCTGACTCCATGTACATAATTATAGTGAGTGTGACTACCTTTCAATTAAGTGAGAGGCCAGAAGTGAAAACACGTACTCAGTCTATATAGAGACAGTATGAGTGAGAATTTGAAGGGTAGATGACAACGACTGATGCATAATTCTTTATTGTTATGTGGAAAAAGAAACAGTTGGTAGTGAAAAACGTTTCCATGTCGTACAGCATGTGGGCACCGGTAAACATAAAGACAACTTAAGAAGTAAAACCACGAAAAGTGCTCCCGTCAAACGTTGTTATGTTCTAACAGTACTTTTTCACAGTTCTGTTTTTTTTGTTTTTTTTTTGTGCGAAGTCTTTTGTCGGTAGATATTCAGCTGTGGAAAGTATCTACAGTAGAGTGTGGATTATCCGAAAGTCGGTCAACAAACGACCGCTTAACCGAACTGTGTACTCGCTCGCACCTGTTACTCTCCCACCCTACCGTCCATCATCCCCCACTCCCAAACCAAGTTTCCCACAGTATCGCCGCACTGGGCCGACGCTGGCGAACTTGCCTTCACAAGGCGCTGCTGACCGGCCAAGCCGCCAGTCGCTGTGTTTCAACCACAGTCCAACATAACAGTCGCGACACCTCGCCTCGATTTTGTTGCCTTCAGCGCCAGCAGCGCTCCAAGCGGCCGGTAGGTTGAACTGTGAGTTGGGCGCGATCGTGAAAGCGAATAGTGATTGTTTATTTTGATTTATACAATGGTTTTTACCATCGGGAGCGTTTGTAGCGCAATAAATTGCAGCAGCAATAGGAAGAAGACACCACAGCTGTCTTTTTTAGGTTTCCTAAGGATCCTGAGAGGTATAAACCATCATGTTACTAAACTGTATTGTCAGGCTTCACTTGCAAATGTATGTGTATAAATGATGAATGTTTCGTTTTAGGAGCAAAAATGGCTAGTTAATAGCAGACGAGAAGACCTTATGAAGAAAGACCCGGTTTACCTGTATAATAATATTAGGTTTTGTTCGCTACATTTCGAACAAAACCAGTTCCACGAACGCAGACAATAACAAACTCGTGTGGAATGCAGTACCCACACTGTTTGACATTCCAAATAAGCCATCTCAGCTGACGATGAAGAGGAAACTGCCACAAAGATTCGACAGTCAATCTAAAGCTGTAAACAGTCCTATGACACAGAAGCAACCAGTTCAACTCTCCACGTATTAGTGCCAGATTCGTGAGAATTGTCAACACAGACCTGCTTTGATGATGAAGTGTTTAGATTAAGTGCAGCTGTTCGTGTCTTACAAAAGCGTGTGAAGTGTCAGAATGTGCAGATCGCTAGACTTCGAGCGAAACTATTATGAGACAAAGAAAGTGCCTACACACAGATTGTTTGAAAATTATTCAAATATTTTGTTTTTCGTGAAATGTAATGTAATCAGCTCCTTATAATGTTTGCAGCATATTTCTCCCACTATTTGTCAGTTGCTTGTCCCACTTAAAATAATACAAAGATAAAGGTCGTACTTGTGGCAACAGGCGACAATTACAAACACAGTGGGCCCACAGAGCGATAAATGAGCTGTCGGTCGCTTTTGCATGTAGAGGTACATGTCTGTGCTTCTTACATGTGAATCTGTGTGTTTATATTCTTTTGATATCAACGTGGTAAACTGCAATTCTGTCCAATGTCACAAGTGTTTCTTCACGAATGTGTTGTAGCTTGCCACTCTATTAATGGTTTTTGTCCATACTTGCGCTTATTTTAGAATCATTTTTAGAAACATATATGCCTTCTGATACTACACAAACTCTTGAAGGCAAGAAACTAACTCGAATAATTCGGAAATTACGTAGGAAATGGATGCAAAACAAACATTATGCTCACGACGCGTCTGACGTTCACCTTACCTGCCGCTTGGAGCGCCAGTGTCGCTGCATCTGTCAAACGGCAACAACTTTTACAGCAGTGAGTGTCGCGTCTGTTATGTTAGACTGTGGTTTCAATAATCAGCACACTTCTGTCGGCTTGGCACCGGCAGTAGAAGTAGCGGCAGTATCAAAGCTGATCACGGCGACAACTGCGCCAGCTTAGAGTTGAGGCGTGCCGCTCCGCGCAGGTTGAAGGATTGCGCGCCCCCAAGAAGAGCTTCTCACGGTGCAAACGGTCACCTTCTATCCTCTGTTGCGACCACTTGTTTGCTGCTGCGTGAAGAAGTGAACCTGACGATACAAAATGCTTAAACGTAAACGTGTTGTCCTTTCTATGAGGGACAAGTACGAGATTATTACTATATATTCCTACTGAAGTTGCCTTTGTATGTTACTTTGTAATACTAAAAGAGATGCCTGTTTTTAAGAATAAATTTACTATACAGTACTTCGTTTTGGAAAATAAACACGTACAGTTCGATTATCCGAACAAACCAGTTTTCCGAACACCCATGTCACCCAATTACTCGGATAATCAATGCTCTACTGTATTCCTGTTCTGATAAATTTCATAGAAAAGTATAGAAAGTGTAATGTGCCAGACGAATCCACTGGACGTAAAAATTACGTACAGCAGTGCTATGACCAAACCGTTAAAAACGCAAGGGATCGGATTCTAAGCCAATTTATACCAGTGTCAATCGACGAACCTCAAATGTGAGGGACTGTTTATTACAAATATAAAACGTTGTAATTGGATAATTAACAAAAATATACGTCTATGCTCTATCTACACCACTGGCCATTAAAACTGCTACACCAAGAAGAAATGCACATGATAAACAGGTATTCATTGGGCAAATATATCATACTAGAACTGACATGTGATTACATTTTCACGCAATTAGGTTCCTAGATCCTGAGAAATCAGTATCCAGAACAACCACCTCTGGCCGTAATAACGGCCTTGATACGCCTGGGCATTGCGTTGGACAGAGCTTGGATGGCGTGCACAGGTACAGCTGACCATGCGGCTTCAACACGATGCCACAGTTCATCAAGAGTAGTGACTAGCGTGTTGTCACGAGCCAGGTGCTCGGCCACCATTTACCAGACGTTTTCGATTGGTGAGACATCTGGAGAATGTGCTGGACAGGGCAGCAGTCGAATATTATCTGTATCCAGAAAGGCCCGTACAGGACCTGGAACATGCGGTCGTGCATTATCCTGCTGAAATGTAGGGTTTCGCAGGGTCACGGGTCGTAACACATCTGAAATGTAACGTCCACTGTTCAAAGTGCCGTCAATGCGAACAAGAGGTGACCGAGATGTGTAACCAATGGCACACCATACCATCACGCCAGGTGATACGCCAGTATGGCGATGACGAATACACGCTTCGAATGTGCGTTCACCGCGATGTCGCCAAACACGGATGCGACCATCATGATGCTGTAAGCGGAGCCTGCATTCATCCGAAAAAATGACGTTTTGCCATTCGTGTATCCAGGTTCGTCGTTGAGTACACCATCGCAGGCGCTCTTGTCTGTGATGCATCATCAACGGTAACCGCACCCATGGTCTCAGAGCTGATAGTTCATGCTGCTGCAAACGCTGTCGAACTGTTCGTGCAGATGGTTGTTGTCTGGCAAACGTCCTCCTCTGTTGACTCAGGGATCGAGACGCGGCTGCGCGATCCGTTACAGCCATGTGGACAAGATGCGTGTCATCTCGACTGCTAGTGATACGAGGCGGTTGGGATCCAGCACGGCGTTCCGTATTACTCTCCTGAACCAATTGATTCCATATTGTGCTAAAAGTCGTTGGATCTCGACGAACGGGAGCAGAATGTCTCGATACGATAAACCGCAATCGCGATAGGCTACAATCCGACCTTTATCAAAGTCGGAAACGTGATGGTACGCATTTGTCATCCATACACGAGGCATCACAACAACGTTTCACCAGGCAACGCCGGTCAACTGCTGTTTGTGTATGAGAAAACGGTAGGAAACTTTCCTCATGTCAGCATGTTGTAGGTGTCGCCACCGACGCCAACCTTGTGTGAATACTCTGAAAAGCTAAAAGCTAATGATTTGCATATCAATACATCTTCTTCCTGTCAGTTAAATTTCGCGCCTGTAGCACGTCATCTTCGTGGTGTAGCAATTTTAATGGCCAGTAGTGTACTTGCAATAGCGCAGTTTCAGACGATAAATAGCTCCACAATTCCCTCATTTTTTACCGATTCCATGAATTTACTAAGGTCAAATAGCATTCAGTACAAGCGGAAGTTACATGATGAAAGCTGGTACTGTTCCTCAAGTAATATTTCCCAATGTGATGTATTTAACTTGCTTTGCACCTGAGTTACAGTGCGTTGCTGAAGCTATTCGTGGAAATTTTCATCTAGTTGACAAGTTGGTGTTGCTGTGAAGAAGGTGTTTGTTATAGCACCTTAAAGAAAACAAGCCCGCAGAGCAGCCACACTTGACATTTCTCAGCCACCAGAACCATCATAACGCGCCGGGTCACATGGTTGTCTGCAGTGATGTACGGCACTTGACAGTTAGAAAGTATTACGGGCGTCGCTTCTACACTTGATCCTAAAATTGTAGCCTCAGGTCTAACTGCCAAAGATGTTCTGAACACCCCAGAAACAGGAGTTAATCTTGGATGTATATCTGCTCATTTTTCTCATCTTCCTGCGGGAATTGTTTCTATGGTGACAGGCAGTCATATTATTTGTGTTTTATTACGTGTGGTCAAAACCACAGTCTGTAAACATGAGTCTGTCCCTGGAAGAGTTGCTGAAATAATGAAGAAAAAATTTCAGAGCATAGTTTCAAAAAATCCACGATATGATCAGATTTATGAAATTGAAGAAATTTTAAACGGTAAGCGAAATTAGCTTCCGAGCAACATGTCGTTAACGGCTCAGCACTAAGTTTCTGTCAGGCAGACAGAAGTTTCTCTCGTTACAAGTACATTTTGCTGAAGAACAGGAGACGGTTTACTTTCAAACACCTGAAACGTAAAGCGATCGTGAACTCTAACATGTTGTTGTTGTGGTCTTCAGTCCAGAGACAGCTTTGATGTAGCTCTCCATGCTACTCTACCCTGTGCAAGCTTCTTCATCTCCCAGTACCAACTGTATCCTACATCCTTCTGAGTCAGTTTAGTGTATTCATCTCTTGGTCTCCCTCTACTATTTTTACCCTCCACGCTGCCCTCCAGTACTAAATTGGTAATCCCTTGATGCCTCAGAATATGTCCTACGAAGGGACCCCTTCTTCTAGTCAAGTTGTGCCACAAATTTCTCTAGCCGGCCGGTGTGGCCGTGCGGTTCTAGGCGCGTCAGTCTGGAACCGCGAGACCGCTACAGTCGCACGTTCGAATCCTGCCTCGGGCATAGATGTGTGTGATGTCCTTAGGTTAGTTAGGTTTAAGTAGTTCTAAGTTCTAGGGGACTGATGACCAAAGATGTTGAGTCCCATAGTTCTCAGAGCTATTTGAAAAAAACAAATTTCTCTTCTCTCCGATTGTATTCAATAATTCCTCATTAGTCATGTGATCTACCCACCTAATCTTCAGCATTCTTCTGTAGCACCGCATTTCGAAAGTTTCTATTCTCTTCTTGTCCAAACCATTCATCGTCCATGTTTCACTTCCATACATGGCTACACTCCACACAAATACTTCCAGAAACGACTTCCTGACACATAAATCTATACTCGATGTTAACAAATTTCTCCTCTTCAGAAACGATTTCCTTGGCACTGCCAATCTAGATTTTATATCCTATCTACTTCGACCATCATCATTTATTTTGCTCCCCAAATAGCAAAACTCATTTACTACTTTAAGCGTCTCATTTCCTAATCTAATTCCCTCAGCATCACCCGATATAATTCGACTACATTCTATTATCGTCGTTTAGCTTTTGTTGATGTTCATCTTATATCGAACTTTCAAGACACTCTCCATTCCGTTCAGCTGCTCTTCCGGGTACTTTGCTGTCTCTGACAGAACTACAATGTCATTGGCGAACCTTAATTTTTATTGCTTCTCCCTGGATTTTAATTCCTGCTCCGAATTTCTCTTTTCTTTCCTTTACTGCTTGCTCAATATGCACATTGAATAACATCGGGGATAGGCTACAGCCCTGTCTCACTCCCTTCCCAGCCACTACTTCTGTTGTGTACATAGTTCCGCGTAGTCAGCGCATACGCAACTTTCCCACTAGAGCGCGCCCCGCTTAGCACAACAGCGCAGGCGCAGCGCTCGTCCGTCTCCGCACTACGAGATGGCGCTGTCTTAGAGACGGACCAAATTCTGCTCCCGCCGATCCGCGTATTAATATGTAACGCAACGAATGAGATTGCTGCTAATGTAGAACCTTTTCTCCTCGCGGATCACAGTCGCGCAGTGGTACCTGAACGCGCAAGGTATTATAACGAGTGTACAGACCTCCGATTAGTCAGTCTGCATTTGTCTGCACCAGTCTGTACGAGTCTCCATTAGTCTGTACCAGTCTATAGCCAAGTTTCAGTCTGCGCCTAATAAGATTACCATATTCCTGTACATAGCCATGAAGATAAATGAATAGACACTTTGTCAAGTATCAGAGATATGTGAGAATACGATTAACGTAACAAGACCAAAGGAACTTCAGATTGTCAATTGTAAACAGCATCCAGAATCAAGTTACGTATTGTCTATGCTTTTTATTATTTTAATAAATGTGTGTGAAAATTAATCAAGTTCAGTTTAATGTTGGTCACCGTCAATCTGCTACTCTAAGCGTGCAAGTGGCATTTCTATCGTCGGACCTAACGGCAGAAGATAAACACGCCACGATAAGACCACGAGGCATACTGCTGACACTCGCCTACTTCGTTAGAGCGACAAGTCAAATAATCTGATGGTGTGTGTACTGAAGGTCTTACAGTATGCACACCACAACTTCCCTTTCATGCCCGTCGACTCTTAAAACTGTCATCTGGTTTCTGTACGCTCCGTGTATTTTACCCCTGCCACCTTCAGAATTTGAAAGATAGTATTCCAGTGAAGATTGTCAAAAGCTTTCTGTAAGTCTACAAATGCTAGAAACGTAGGTTTGCCTTTCCTTAATCTATTTTCTAACGTAAGTCATCGGGTCAGTATTGCCTCACGTGTTCCAACATTTCTACGGAATCCAAAGTGATTTTCCCTGAGGTCGCCTTTTACCAGTTTTTCCATTCGTCCGTAAAAAATTCGTGCTAGTATATTGCAGCCATGGCTTATTAAACTGATAATTCGGTAATTTTCACATCGTCAACACCTGCTTTCTGTAGCATAAGGGAAGTGAAAAACTAAATCTGAGTACGATAGCTTTCAGTAAATTAATTAAAATACTAGTTTTCTTGCATGTTTCGTTAGAGTTTCCTCGTGGATAGTTCACAGGCATTTACGTAAGTCTTTTTTGTACTAAAACGATACTATTTCCGTTTTTATATCATTTTATGCCAACGGTTATGCGCATATTTTAGATTTTTTGGTGGATAAGTGCACGCAAATTAAACGAGTATTACTGCATTAAAATCCAATCCCTACTCCTAGGAATATTTTCCGCGATCTGTCAAGCCGCCCTGCGCTGGACGCTCCCGCCCAGGTAGACCGCTTTGCTTCGATGCACTGCTCATCACCGAGCGGGGTGGCGCAGTGGTTAAACACTGGGCTCGCATTCGGGAGGACGACGGTTCAATCCCGCGTCTGGCCATCCTGATTTAGGTTTTCCGTGATTTCCCTAAATCATTCCAGGCAAATGCCGGGATGGTTCCTCTGAAAGGGCACGGCCGACTTCCTTCCCAATCCTTCCCTAATCCGATGAGACCAATGACCACGCTGTCTGGTCTCCTCCCCCAAACCAACCAACCAACCAACCAACCACTGCTCATCGGCGAGTGCGACCGGCACCCACGACAGCGTTCTTGCACGACATCTAGCAAACCCACGATTCTTTAAAGGATCTAACTCTTGCGTAAAACAGCTTTAAACGCCTGATTACTTTATAAATGAGTTAATTAGATATTTGACTTTAAACTAGTAAGCGAGAAAAAGTTTCAGAATGTTTGAAATTATGCTAAAACTTTTCTGGAAGTCACTAAGTGCTTAAAATGTCGATATACACGAGAATTTATCACTCTAAAATTTCTGTTCCATTTATGATCTACCGCTATATGAAAGAGTAAACGTCTGGAGCTGTAGCGTTATTCTCATATTGTTTCATGTTGTACGATGTTATTAGGAAACTCGTGTCTCACGTATGTATTGCAGACATATGTGTCTGGATTTGTGCAACTTCTCATTCGGGAATTCGTTGGGTACGGGCCACGATGGGTCCCACCAGCCAATGCCGTCACATCAGAGCAAGTTTAGAGATATCTCATCGCCAACCGCAGCTCCAAGGAATATGCAAGGCAGATGACTCCTTGAAGCCTAATCAACAAAGCAGTAGAAGTACACACCGAGCTCGGGTGTATATTTTTAAGCAGCCTCTTGTCTGACGTCTCTAGATTTAATATAAGTGCAACATAAGTAGTGTAGAGGATATAACCCATTATTATAACTCTACAACGTCGACAACAATCAGGTTTACAAGCAAATGAGTCACTGTGACACTTCTGTTCCTCACAGTACTCGCATGAAGCATTAATTATGGACTAATACTCGTTACAAAAGCAACTTCCGTCTTCAGTTTGACAAAATGATAATATTCTTGTCACCTTTGGGCAAATGTCTGTGTATCTGCCGTAAATTAAATATGCCACGCTTCAGACTACGGTTTTGGTTAGCCATTACTAACTACTCATTCCAGCCAAAAGGTTACGCTGAAAAAGAGTATTTTACTTATTCCTCCTGCAGATATTCGTCCATTCTCAGCCACTTTTCGCTCTACACGTATGAAATAGAATGATGTCTGGGACAAGTTCACCCTATGCTTGGTATGACGGTCACATTATTCCCATTAATATCTACTTTCATCGATGTCTGTTAATGGCTATCTCCTCACTGGGTATTACTCATAATTATATTTTATTATTATACTGTAATTATATTATAATAATATATAATAATAATTATTATTATTATAGTATGTGTACTATTCCCCAGATATCCTCATTCTGAAAGGTATTCTCTATTAATCTTTTTCTTCCCCTTTATGAATACCGTTATATCTGTGCGGATCAGTTCCAACTTCTTAGTATCTTCTGATATGCTCGTAGATCCTTTCGTCATTACACATAATTTCATTCTCCTATTTTACACTTCATTATTCGTCTGTTACATTTTAATATCTGCTTCTTATTCATCGTAATTACTCAAACTTTATTTGTTCCTCGTTACACACATTTTTAACTTTTATTTCACTGTGATTCGGCCACTGTTCCCAATTAAATCAAGTAGGCAATTACAGGTCATGTGGAGATCGAAAGGTAAAATCGTATGAATACTAATAATCTGGTAATCGATTTGGGTTTAAAAGTCTATTGATATTATAAATTGTCATTTTCTGTAGCCAGGTGACGGCGTTGCTTTCATGACGTGTTTACTTCTGCAACACTCATTCAGTTGGCGGTAACAGCTAACCAAATAAGTGGTTGATTTTCAAAACCAATTACTAGCATTAATTTTAGGAACAGAAATGACATCCCGTAAGGTAACATTGTACAAGTAGTAGATTTCAAAAAGTCTGGAACCAGGCACATGTAGACAAACAAACCATCTAGATACTCCGCTATAGAAAATGTAGATAGCACCCGAGTGATAGGAGTTGAAAAAGTAACATTAAAGTAATTGTAAGAAAAGACGCACAGAGTAATAAAATCAGTTTTTTCATATGGATACGTTGTACAGAAACAGGAATTAATCAAATTTTACAACATTTATGATGTATTAACTGAAAAAAACTAATGTTTACTCCTTAGTGGCAGAGACCACATCATAATGCGAACTCTCAATAACACTTTACCTTTTCATTTAATCTGCATACTGGAAAGGAGGTGGCTAATCACTTAGAATCTTCTCCAGTGTAACGGAAACGCTAACTGTAATCATTAAAAATGCAATCGATGTCCAGTCAACAGCTGTACTAACTCATTAGGTCAGTGCAGTACGGAAATATACCTACTGAGCAACATGCTGACGCCAACTTCACGTAATACATATCAAATCCCTTAGCGTACTGTTATATATTTTATTTTATTTTTTGAATCAGCAGTCTTCTGACTGCTTTGATGCTGCTCGCAACTAATTTCACTCTGTGACAAACTTTTCATCTCAGAGTAGCACGTTCAATCTACGTTCTCAATTATTCGCTGGATGTAAACCAATCTCTATCTTCTCCTCAGTTGCTATCCTCTGCACCTTCCTTTAGTCACATGAAAGTTATTCCCTGATGTCTTCAGATATCTCCTCATTCCTTTCCTTATGTCCACCGAACGTTCAACGTTCTTCTGTGGCACTTCATCTCAAATGCATCGATTCTCTTCTGTTCACGTTTCCCAACAGCCGATGTCTCAATAGCATACAATGCTGTGCTCCGAGCCTACGTTCTCAGAAATTTCTTCCCAAAATTAACGCTTATGTTAGATAATAATGGACTTCTCTTGGCCAGGAACTACCTTTTTGTCAGTGCTAGTTACATTTTATGTCCTCCTTGCTTCGTCCATCATTGGTTATTTTGCTACCTACGTAGCAGAATTTCTTAAGTTCATGCCTCTTCGTAATCACCAATCCTGATGTTCAGATTCTTGCTGTTCTCTTTTGTGCTAATTCTTCTCATTACTTTTGTCCTTCTTCGATTTACTTACAGTCCATATTCTGCACTCATTGTAATTTTTATTCCACTCAACAGATCCCATAATTCTTCTTCAGTTTCACTGACACAGTAATATCATCAGCGGATCTTAACACTGATATCCTCTGTGCATAAAGTCACAAATGATGCCGTAAGCTTTACACTCCCAGTCAATCATAAATGCGTAGCAATGTAGTCCCATAACGTTATAACGTTAGTCAAATTTTGCGTTGACAAATTGACGTATTACTCCATGTATAATGGAGAAGTTCTCACGTTACGGACATATGACCTTGTTCATCCCCTGCATGAGATCGTGTGGAACCATACAACATAGAGGTGATCATATGTGATTTTTAATCTAACAAGCTGAATTTAACGTCTACGTAAATTTCTTATCAGTTAATAATGTCTCGGTTACAGTTAACGCTCATCCAGATTCTGCCTACTTAGTGCCTAGTTCTCCCAGTACATAACATAAAGACAACCAATGGCGGGCACCTTTGACTTCCCGTGCGCGCATGTGCGTGATTCGCCGTCTTGCTCGGTTCATATATGCGTGTCACAGTCAGTTCCAACGTAGCGTCCGCGGCTTACCGACCGCTTTCCTCGAAGTGGGGCCGGGGCCGTTCCTCAGCTAAGTAATGTAGCTTGACATGGTACCACGGCACTTCAGCTTTTTACGTTTGACCGTGCCTTATTCTAGCATGCATTAGTTTATTTAATGCTTATGAAGAAGGCTAGATTACTACAGCTGAAACCTGGGTAAAGACCAGTAACATTTGGTAACTGAGTCGGATTTTTGACGTAAAAATTTATCACAGATGCTGACAGGGCTGCAACATTTTAAAAAATCTTAGCCTTTACCTTTTAATAAAGCCGCACGTCTAACATGTCCTGAATTTTCTTTTCCTTTCTTCCGTATATTATTCTTGTAAGCATCTTTGGTGCACGAACTATTAAACTGATTGTGGCACAAATCACGTACTTGTCGACTCTTTTAATTTGGTCACTGTGTGGATAACGTTTTTCCGAAATTCTGAAGGATTACCGCCAGTTTCATACATTCTACACATCAACGTAAAATGCTCTTTGGTTGCCACTTCCCCCAGTGATTTTAGAAATTCTATACATTCTGCCTAATTTGATTTACTTCTAAAGATCTTTTAAGTACTGTTTATAATACCGGATACCCTATCTCTAAAATATCGAATCTTGCTTCTTCTATCACGTCATCAGGCAAGGACTCCCCATCATTGAGGCCCTGCGTTTACTCTTTCCACCTATCCTCCCTCTCCTCTGCTTTTAACTGTGGAATTCCCATTGCACTCTTAATATTACCGCCCATGCCAGTAATTTCACCGAACGTCGTTCTGACTTTACTATACTCTTGAGTCCGAGCTTCCGACAGTCAATTCTTTTTCGATTTCTTCACAGTTTTCATGCAACCATTTCACGTTAGTTTCCCTGCATTTCCTATTTATTTCATTCCTAAGTGACTTCTATTTGTGTATTCCTGAATTTACCGGAACGTTTTTGTTCTCCTTTCTCCCATCGATCAGCTGAAGTATTTCATCCTTTACCCATTGTTTCTTCACACTTACCTATCTCGTATCTAAGTTTAATTCGCCAGCTTCTGTGATTGCCCTTCTTAAATATGTCCATCGCAGTATCTATAGACTCAGAGAACTTCAATTGTATCTCTTTGTTCCTCAGTATTCCCGTATCACTCTTCTTTAGGCACTGATTCTTTTTGGCTAGTCCCTTAAACTTCAGTCTACTCATCATCAATACTAAATTGTGAAGTAGGTGTATTTCTGTTGCTGTATACACCTTACAATCGTGTATCTGATTTCGGAATCTTTGCCTGACCATGAAGTAATTTAACTGAAATCTTTCGGTATCTCCCGGCCTTTTCCAAGTGTACCTCCTCCTCTTGTGATTCTTGAATAGAGTATTCCTTATTCCTATCTGAAATTTAATGCAGAGCTCAATTAGTCTTCTTCCTATCTCATTCGCTCTACCAATCCAAGTTTCTCCCGTAACACTTTCTTCTGCTCTTACCCTTAGAACCGCATTGCGATCTGCCATGACTAACAGATTTTCATCTCCGTTTCCATACTGAACTACCTGTTCAATATCCTCGTGTACCTTCCCTATCTCTTCATCTATTGATAGCGAAGTCGGCATGCATGCCTGAACTGTTGTTGTCGGTGTTGGTTTGCAGTCGAGTCTGATGAGAACGACCCATCATTGAACTGTTCACAGGTTACCACAGGTATGTTATTGCTTGTACGAGTTAGTTCACAAGGTTGCACTGCACACACGTAAACCTATTATTGCGGCGAACGTTGCATGTGATTTATGAACTTGGAATCTCTTTTCGAAAGTGCACCGAATTGCACACACACACACACACACACACACACACACACACACACACACACACTCGAATCAGAACGCGTGTACCGACTTTGGTTGCAAAAAATGTTTTTACTACATCGCCGGTGCGATATTCCCCAAGAATGTCGATAAATATCGGCGATATTACTTTTCCCGAAATATCGATGTATCGGTATCGGCATGGTGACATCGTGTGCCAACTCCGATCACGTCCAGTCTTTCTCTTTGACAGTGTGAAGCAAATATAGGTGGCACAAAGAAGATGTCCGATTACACTGGGGTTTGAAATGGAATAAGAAGATTTCCGAAGTGAAGAAATAGCAATTTTTAACCCAAATAGTGTGCTATTTCTTCACATCAGCATTCTTCAAAATACAGTTGCTGTAAATGATGAACTTAAATCTACATTACAAGACTGGTGCTTGCAGTGACGGAGACGTTTGAAGGGAAATGCTGACGTAATCAGCGCTCAGAGCTACTGACAGAAACTGCAACGTTTAAGGGGAGTTGGAACGGAAATATTTTTCCACATTTTCAGATTTTTATCTCATTATGAAAATTTCAATTTTCCGAAACAAATGTTATATATATCACTTATAATCTCACTTGGAAAGTATTTTATTTATTTCTTTAAATATAAGCTACACCGGTTGAAAATGTTAAAATTTTACGTGCATTACTTCAAGATCTAATAAAATCAGTATTTTTTTATGTAGAAGGATATGGATTGCTGTGTTATAAAGGTCATGTCCAGAAGAGAATGGGCACCAAGTTGAGGAAGTTGAAACAAAGTTTGAGAGAGAAGAAATTTTCTGATGGTAAAAAAGTAAGACGTAGCGTGACGGACAAAATGATTGATGAACTACAGCAGTATTATAGGATGGCCATAAGAAATAATACCGAGGATTTGTTGAAAATGAAACAGACAGTATGGGGTACCTCCTTACACACACTGTCAATTGATGAAAAACCAGTACACCACCTTTGTCCTCCTGGAACTGATTCATGGTGCAATTACCGCAATGCCCAATACTCAAAAAGTTCATACAGCCTATAAACATTCCATCCCAGCAGCAGTCATGGATATCATAAAATCTATTTACACAGACCTGGAAATTCCTGCGTTACTGAAGAAGTGTCTGCATGGTCAGACTCAAAATCCCAACGAGTCGTTCAATAATCTTATGTGGACTTACTCAACAAAAAAATGTTTTTGTTGGAATGAAGACACTGAAGTGGCGGGGCAGTGACGCTGCTATTGCTTTTAATGACGGCAACATTGGTAGGGTGAAAGTGTTACAGCGTATGGGAATTAATGCTGGAGCAAACTGCAGCAGAGAACTTGAACGGATGGACAGGGTTCGCATTGATAAAGCAGACTGTGCAGCACAGTTGGCCACTAAGGAGCCCAGAAAGAAGAAAAAACTTGGAAAAAGATAGAGGATAATATACAATTTGTTGCAGGGAACTTCTGAGTGTGTAAAAATAAAACATTAAACATATATTAAGTGAATTACAGTCTTTTGAAACTTTAGAAGCAGTACCTGAAAATTTACATTTTCTGTTGCATTTTCCCCTAAATCTCAGAAACCACTTCGAGTAGAGTTTTAAAATTTTCAAGGAGTAATAACATACATATACTGAGTCTATTGAACTAAAGGAAGAATATAGTGTTATGTATAACTAAAATTATTTTGGATAATGTACAAAAAGTACACAAAATTTTAACCGATCAGTTAAAAACTTGTATTTATTAAAAAAAGGTATTTCAGAAAGCAGTGGTTGAAATGCAGTTATTGTAGTTCCTGAGACATACAGTCTAATGTCCTGTAAAAGTTTCATGTAAATGGGTACAGTGGTTCCTGAAATGCAGAGAAACCAAGTCACTAAATTTAACATTGTCGGGATAGGGCGTTCCAACTCCCCTTAACCTCACCACGCAGTTTTGACACTAAAGCTGCTAGGTCGCAGGCGTTTGCACAAATAAAAAATCATGAAACTCGACATGAAGCGTTAACGTGCATCGATTTCCTTCCAGTTCTTGCTCTCAGGGTTTAAGCAGGGTGCTGGCTTGTTGATGTACAGAATGTACCTAAATATACAGGTCTAAAACCGCCAGTACATTTACAACGTACAGCCAATATTTTTATAGGCCGGTACATAGATATCTTTCTCGTCGATACATCTATGATTTTTCTACGATATATCGAGTGCCGGTGACGATACCTTCCTAAATATCGATACATCGACTGTCGATATTTTTAAAAATATCAACACTTCTACTTCTAGTGCACATCTCGTGCTACGTATGAGAAGTTCCTCTCTATTCTTGCGGTGAATTGTTATGTGAGTGGCGCAAGGTCGCCGCTCGCCTTACCGCGAGCCATATGCCAATAGATTACACAATGCAACAGTCGAATCTCGGAGCGAGCGGCTTAAGTCAGACGCTCTCGACCGTGCACAAAAACAGGCCACGCAGCGAGTTATGTCATCACCTTAATGAAAATTTAGGCAACCGACGCAATGGAAACCATTTGCATGACTACAGCATACATTTTATGTTTGCTTGCAGTAACACACTGAAGAGACAAACAAACTGGTGCAGTGCCTAATATCGTATAGGACCCCGCGAGCACCCGGAAGTGCCGCATCATAACGTGGCATGGACTCGACTAATGTCTAAGGTAGTGCTGCATTGAATTGATACCATGAATCCTGCAGGGCTTCCCATAAATCCCTAAGAGTATGAGGGGCTGGTTTCTTCCGAACAGCACGTCGCAAAGCGTCCCAGATATGCCCAATAGTGTTCATGTACATGGAGTTTGGTGGCCATCGGAAGTATTTAAACTGAGAAGAGTGTTCCTGGAGCCAGTATGTAGCAATTCTGGACGTGCGGGGCGTCGCATTCTCCTGCTGCAATTGCCCAAGTCCGTCGGAATGCACAACGGACATAAAAGCAAGCAGGTGATCAGATATGATGGTTAAGTACATGTCATCCGTCAGAGTGTGAAACGTCCCTTTTGAACAATTTATACACGAGACTGTGCTTAACCTGACACACAATACTTTGTTAGCGCAACGCAATCTGACTTTCACAATTCCCTACAAAAGAATGGCCCTGACTAACATTGAACTATACCTTTCACAAATCACTTACCTCACAAAAATCTTCGCTGCTCAAGCTACTGCAATACAGCGAGCGCCACTACTGCCAGCTAAATAAAAGATTCAAACTATGGAAGGCACTAACTACTGATAGGGATAGTTAGCAAATGAAAGATATTAATAGAGAACAAACAATGTATTTACCTTGATACCATCACAAGTCATAATATATATATCAGTTCATGACAAATTACAAATCTCCGCCATCTCTCTCCCCACATCCACCACTGCTGGCGGCTCACCTCCAACTGCGCAACGCTACGCGCTGTTCACAGCCAGCTGCCTAACACTACAATGGCGAGTATTACAACAATGCAAAGCAGCCACAGACTGCACACAGCACAGCCAGTGATTTTCATATTGAGCGCTACGTAACGTTGCCAATAAGAAAACGTAAACAGCCTACTTACATAGAGAAAACATAAACAGCCTACTTACATAAGAACCTAAACAGCCTACTTACATAAAGAAAACATAAACAGCCTACTTACATAGCCCCCATGCTCCCCACAAAAAATTTTTACAAATGGTGTTGGGCACTGGCCAATACAGATTTGACAAAAATTTTTCACAATTACAGTAACAAAGATATAAAATGCACACACTTATTGATACAACGTTGGTCAAAAGCTAAAATTGTCTCACAGTCCATAAAGACAGTCCTAATCGTACATAACAGGAGAATAGCCGTGTTTTTCTCAAAGTCTGAGCAGTAAAAGAAAATGCACACGGAAGTAGTGGATTTCCATGCAGTCTTGAAGAAGTAGTGTTGTCCTTCCAACGGAAAGACAGTGCTGACTCTCGACATGCATACAGGTAATGGGCCACAACAGAGCAAACCCACTGCAGAGTCAGTCGAAGTTTTGATGAATATTGGTAGGTAGGTCATCACAGAACAGACCCACTGTAGTCCTGGTAGAGATTACGGTATTGGTGGGCCACCAGAGGTGCAGACCCACTGCAGGCCTTGTAGAAATAATGGTACTGGTGAGTCAGCAAAGGTGTAGACCCACTGTAGTCCTTGGAGAGATAGCCAGCAGCCATCTGTTGCAAATGTGCAGGTGCACAATCACCATTGAAGAGTCTTGCGGATAATATAGCAAGTCCATAAACCACCACTTGTGCACTCACAAAAAAATTTGTTTGAAATGTCCTTAGAACCAGCAATGCTGTTATCCAGTCCCTTGCTGAATTAGTAACACACGTGCAAACACTAACAGTCCCTACGTCTCACATATTGTCCATATACTATGACCAACAGAAACGTGTGCAGTGAAAGGAATGCTTACAAGTTACTTAATTTGATGAACTGGTGTCAAGAACAATAACATAAGAACACAATAAAGGTACAAAATACATCATTAAAAACATAACAATATAGATAACATTTGTAGTACAGGCTTTACAATAGAATAGAAATAGACATATACGTCAGTGTTACAGGAATTATGACATGAGTACATACATAGAAGATCAGAATAACTTGCGAAACATCAACTTCACACATGAGCATATAAACAGAATGAATAATGTCTAACATCTTTACAAAGTAAATAACATATTATTAATGCCAATTATATTTGAGGATAACAGTATTCCTCATCATAGTGAATGTAGCTTAATATTAAAAGAAGAAAAAATTCTATGAAACTACACAGAGACAGGAAGAAAACAAATACTCAAGGGTACACAAACACATAGTGGGATAACACCAATAGGAAAGGACAGGGTTCGTTTTCAGTGTAACATTTGGTACTGCAGTCCAACCCAAAACTTCATATATCTTTCCTCTTATTTCATCCTTTGTTTCCACCAAAAAAATTCTATCTAAGCATGCTTTCTGTGTTTATATGTTCACACATTTCTTACCTCATTTTTATTTTCCATTATCTTACCTCATCATTTATTTCCAAGAAAATCCTACCTAAACCTCTTTTCTCAATGCATTTCTTCCAATTCATCGCAACTCATTCTCTTAGAGGCTACCCCCTCTTAAGCTAACTTAAATCTACTGAGCTCAGATGCTAAACTAAGGGACGAGGCAATGCAGCATCACATAACAAATTATCACAAACAGCAATGACAAAAAAATGCCAATTTGCAAAGCAAGCAGCAGTAAATCTAAATTAACAGATAAAATGCAAAATTACAACTAATATGAGCCAATGTGCAGCAACATGAAAAATCAATGAGTAGTAAAATTGGCTTAGCAGAGTAACACAAATTAAAGTTCAGTAGCACTATGCCTGGCAAACAGCAGCTTATATCTAAACATGACATAGCTCAAGCAGAAAAAATATTACAGTAAAGATAACAATGCAGATAAGGGAAATGTATAATCACATCTTAATGTCTAAGTAATTAAAGTGGTGCACCATAACAAATTATTGTAAAAAAAAATATTACCATGTACTTGAAAAGAAAATTATGTGTTACTGTTACTAGTTCCTTCTTATTGTTCTTTCCTTTCCAAGTGCTCCTTTTTTAAAGAATGTGGATCATAAAATAATTATTTAATAGATCTGTTGACAGAAAGTGTTCACATTAGCAAATGCATTTCATTTTATAAAAGCAATGCTGCAACACAGCTGAAAAACAGGTATAAAATGAAATAAGCAATTACGCAAACCAAAGCATAAAAATATCATTCAATAGTCATGTGACATTTCATAAGTTAGTAGAAATTCTCTCAACTCTCGTAGAAAGACGCTTGTCGTAATCAGGTGTGCAGATGTACGAATATTTCCCATCAATTCATAAGCATTTCAGTAATTAGCACAAAGTGCGAGTAATCATATGTTTTCAAGTAACGAGGGTGTCGCATTAGCGATGAAAGGCACACCCTAATGGCTTGTTCTCCAGGTGTTTGACACGTCCCACGTCCCCTTTTTTTTTCTACCTGTGCCGCTGAAAAGGGCTCGCAATAATGGCTTTTTCTCCAGGCGTCTGACACAGCTGGGTGCCCACGACGCATTACGTGCAGGTGGTCACTTAACTTTCTTACGGAAATATTTACGACAGCAGTTTCTGCTACAATAACAGTCATATATACAAAATTTCACAGGTCGAGAATTTACTTTGCAAATGTGTAGAAACAAAATCCTATGAATATAACAGTGTCCAAAAAAATTTTCAGTGGCATTGTGATACATTCACACATGATTCACACATGTACACACATTTCATAATTCTAAAGTACGATTCTTGGTTTCCAACATCCTTTTCCATAAGTCAGAGTCCCTAATCACTATTCATTACTCCTTACCTTATTACACATATTTATATTCGTCGACACGTCAACCTTGCGACGACACTTCAATATTTCATCATAATAAATACATAGCATAACCAAATTCCTTATATAGCACCAGCTTAGTAATCATAAACATACCTCAGCAGCATAATACACATCGTCATCGTAAAAAATATCATAACACCTCAGTCAAATCTCAAAATCGTCATAGCTTCCTCCAATAATTAAAAAAATTCTCTGCTCATGTCAAAAGTGTCATCTGCCTCAAACGTACTTTAAAAATCATGAATCCATACCAAATACATCATTCAAAGCTCTCATAGTATCACAATGGTTCCGAAAAAATATGAGCATTTCACAAAGTACAGACAAAATACAATTTCATAAGTGTGAAGTTATCCAACTGTGCAATTGCGTAAACATGTGTCACTGACATAGTAAAAAGAATGTTTGTTTCTCTGTCAAATAATCAGATAGCTGTGTAATTGTGTGTTAGAGAAATATGGTACCAATGTGTAAAGTTGTATAAGCAAATACCATATTAGCTAGGGCTCCTTGTGCTTGCCAAACACATGGTACACGAAGCAAGCGTGTACCCCCCTGAGGATTAATGTAATTGTACCCTCAGGTGTTACAGATTACAGCAATGGAATGAAATGTATCATGGAAAAACTTCGTATCATTGTACTTCAAATATCTTAAAAAATAAATTTTTAAAGTACAAAATTAATCACTCAAATGCGTGTCCTGTAGCCCTAAATGTGCGTCTCGTTGCAACATAATCTCTGTGGAAGTGTCGTAGTTATCGTCCTCCGAAAGCTAAGTTCTGCAGAAGTCAATGTACTTACCTCATAATACACAAAAGTGAAATGCTTTGCGTATAAATGTCTTAGTTATTACGCTTATTGCCGTGATGAAGAAAGTACTGTACTGTAACGTAATGTTGTGCCACGAAAAAGGCTGTCTCATTGTTGCTATACCACAAAAGTTACTACTAAAACATGTTTTTCTTTCCAGAAGAATTCAGAAAACTGTGCAGATATAAAACAGATACACCGCAAAAGCAACATTGTAAATTGTCACTCATTAGTAGCGTCGTGATAAAAATCGTGTAGCTGTCACATAAACTAACCACTATGTCATCTGGTACTTTAAATCCGGAATGTATTTTCAAGTAAACCAAAATGTTGCATTAGAATCTCATTAGCAGTACCAGTATGTGTCCTAAGTATGTAAGCCTTATAGTCATTACGTAATCGTGCAACTAACAAGCAAGAATGTACACACACAATAACACTGTGTGGTCTGTTCACAATAACAATGCATTCGTAATTTCTGTTTAAAAATGTTCCCTAGGTTCTAGACTGGATATTTAACTTCAAACATTGTTGCATGTTAACAGTTTCTTAAGTCTGACAAAGCATACTAGTAGCGTCAATTGAAAAGTTTTATGGCAAAGAAAAAGTTAAAAAGCAGATTATCTTTCAATAACCGGTTTTACATGTGAAATGTGGTACAATCTTTTACTCGTCAAAGTACTCAGAATTTCAGCTTGAACGCAATTATTATGCAGTACACGTCGGTAAAGAATACTGGAATTTTTCACAAGGTTAGCGTCTATGTTATTTTTCTCCGAGCCAGCCGGCGCACGTGGGTGCCTGCGGCGCGAATCATTGTCTGTCTCTTTGTTGGCGCGCGTTGTTATTGGGATTAGGAGACCTAACTTCTACAAATTCGCCTTGCCGAGAGGGCCCAGCTCTGTTAGAATCCCGCCAGTTCTGATGAAATTCACGGCTGTCGTTTTGTCGGTAGTTTACATAGTTTCTTGTTTGTCGGTCATGTGGTGGAGAATTTCTCCCTGAGTCGTAACTGCGCGCTGGACCGTTGCGTCTGAAGTTATTCTGTCTCCCTTGATAATAATTATTTTGGTTCCCATATTGTCTGTTTCTCTGATTGTCTCTGTGATAGTCATTACTACGGAAATGCCATCTTTCTCTGTAATTATTACTACTCTGCCAACGGTTGTCGTACGGGTGGTGTCTGTTTTGGTCACGATATGTGTTGTGAGAATAGCTTTGTCGTGTCCAGTTATTATTTCTTTCATCGCGGAATTGCGACGGATGTGATCTGTAATTGTTGTGCTCCTGCGTTCCGCGATTGTCAGTGTCAATTTCCAGTTCTCGTAACAGTCCCTGAAATGGTTCAATGTCGTCTTTGCAACGTCCTGCCAAAATAATATGTCGTAAATGTTCAGGCAATATGAGTAAGCAAATGCGGATGAGTTCTGAGGGGCTGTATGGGTTTGAAAGATATTGATTCTTGTGCAACATGTCTTCAAAATATTTCACAAGACTGGAGAATTCAGATTGTTCGAAATGTTTCATCATTATGATGCCATGTTTTACGCGGTCTTGTGTGGCTTGAGACCAATATGCTGAGAGGAAGGCATGGTAAAATTCTCCTTCACTGTGACAATCGTGAATGACCGATCGCATTCTTACAGCTGGTTCATTCTCTAAATAGCCACACATAAATTCTAACCTGTGCTCCAATGACCAGTTGGGAGGAAAACAATGAGAGAATTGATGGAGCCATGCTTGTGGATGAATGTCGTTGCCAGAATTCTTAAATGTTTTGAATTTACGTGTAGTAATGAACAGCTTATAGTCAAAATCATCATGACGGCGAGTCGCATATCGGTCATTGTTAGGTCGTGTCGGCCGTTCCATCTCGAAATTCGGTGCACATTGCCAGTTTCTTTCATAACTTCCGAAATGCCCTGTGTTATTATTTTGCGTCTTTTCCGTATTTCTAAGTCCCTCTTCCCGTGTTGGGGCGCGAGTGTCCTCTGAAATACGTAATTCTTGTATTACCTGTGTCAGCTGATCTTGTACTTCCCGGATTTCTCTTTGGTGTTGCGTATTAATTTGATTCTGATTTTGTTTGAATTTCCTAATTTGTTCATACTCTTCTGTGTCAGTGAAGGCTACAGGTGTTGTGTCATTCAGATCATCATCTACCTTTGTAGATAAGTTAGTGAACTGATCTGAAAGTTCGGCTACTTTATCCGATAGTGTACTTATTTCCTCAGTGTGTTTTTCTGAACCAAGTTTCAGAGTATCTACTGTGTCCTTTAAGTTTTCCTGAGTTTTTGCAAGTTGCGTAACCGAATCGGTAGATGCAACTGAGTCAAATTTAGCTTGCAAGGTCTCATGATTTTCATGAACAATAGTTTGCAGTTCTTTTATGGCTGCTTCGTGATTCCGTAATGCATTTTCATGCCGCGAAGAAATAGGTTGAAAATGCTCACAAATTTGAGTTTTTACGTCATTACAGACCTTTTGACATTTCGATTCGATGTTATGTAACTCAGTGGTTAAATCTTCACGTGTTTGTTCAAGTGTAGTGTCTAACTTTTGAAGATTTTGTCCCATTGCGTCTAACTGTTGCTGTGTTTGTCTCTGGTGTTGTTCCATTGTGTCTAACTTTTGAAGATTTTGTTCCATTGTGTCTAACTTTTCAAGCTTTTGTCCCATTTGTTGCATTAACTGTAATAACAATGCACTGGTGTCTGAAACATGTTCCTCAGTGCTTTTCGGCAGTGAATTTGCACCGGCAACATTCACATTTTGACAAGCGGAAAACGTGTCTTGACTCATTTGAGAAAACGGTGAGGACGCAAAACCTGAATCTACAGTGTTTGCAAAATTGTGTCCTATCATTTCGGATTCCTGAGGCGAGCTGTTGCCGACCGATCGATCGATAATGCTTCCCTCTTCACTAATTGTTTCACTGTCCGTGCCATTGTTTGCCGCCCGCTCCATTTCCCTATGCACGATTACCAAATTACTACTTTGAACATCAGTTAATTCATTACTCGGTGGCGCTAACACACTGCTTTCATTTTCACTGTCATTTCTCAGTTTACTTTGGAGCCTAGTGTTACGTTTTTCACACGCCATTATTGTCACAGTATTTCACACGACAACACAGAAAAACACAATTTGAAGATCAAAAATAAGAGAACACATTAACATAGCACTGAAAATAATATCTAGTTAATTGCAGCTGCGAAATACTTGGTGCAAATCTACATGCATGCCACAACTGTTTTACTGTACAACAATGAAAGTCTGCAACTACAAAGGAGATTTTCTCTACAATCACGCGCTAGCAATAAACCAAATCTACACTAATTACACAAACTACAACAAAAAATCAGAAGATTCCAGTGAGGTATCCTCGGCTAAGGGTCGATATATGAAACGTCCCCTTTGAACAAGTTATACACGAGACTGTGCTTAACCTGACACACAATACTTTGTTAGCGCAACGCAATCTGACTTTCACAATTCCCTACAAAAGAATGGCCCTGACTAACATTGAACTATACCTTTCACAAATCACTTACCTCACAAAAATCTTCGCTGCTCAAGCTACCGCAATACAGCGAGCGCCACTACTGCCAGCTAAATAAAAGATTCAAACTATGGAAGGCACTAACTACTGATAGGGATAGTTAGCAAATGAAAGATATTAATAGAGAACAAACAATGTATTTACCTTGATACCATCACAAGTCATAATATATATATATCAGTTCATGACAAATTACAAATCTCCGCCATCTCTCTCCCCACATCCACCACTGCTGGCGGCTCACCTCCAACTGCGCAACGCTACGCGCTGTTCACAGCCAGCTGCCTAACACTACAATGGCGAGTATTACAACAATGCAAAGCAGCCACAGACTGCACACAGCACAGCCAGTGATTTTCATATTGAGCGCTACGTAACGTTGCCAATAAGAAAACGTAAACAGCCTACTTACATAGAGAAAACATAAACAGCCTACTTACATAAGAACCTAAACAGCCTACTTACATAAAGAAAACATAAACAGCCTACTTACAAGTGGTATCTAGACGAATCAGAGATCCCATATCCCTCCAACTGTACACACCTCACACCATTTCAGAGCCTCCACCAGCTTGAACAATCCCCTGCTGACAAGCAGGATCGATGTATTCATGAGGTTGTCTCCATACCCGTAGACCTCCATCCGCTCGATACAATTTGAAACAAGACTCGTTCGTCCAGACAAAATGTTTGCAGTCATCAACAGTGCAATGTCAAAGTTGAGGGGTGCATGCGAGGCTTAAAGATATGTGTCATGCGGTCATCAAGGATACACGTGTCGGCCTTCGGCTCCGAAAGCCTATATCGACGATATTTCGATGTATGGTTCACACGCTGACGCTTATTGATGGACCAGCATTGAAATCTGCAGCAATCTGCGAAAGGGTTACACTACTGTTACGTTGAACGGTTCTCTCCAGTCGTCGTTGGGCCCTTTCTTGCAGGATCTTTTTCCGATGACTGCGGTGTAGGTGATTTGATGTTTTTCCGAACGCCTGTTATCCACGGTACACTCGCGATATGGTCGTACGGGAAAATCCCCATTTCGCTGTGTCCCATCGCTCGTGCGCCGATTGTAACACCACGTTTCAATCTTGGTATCCTGCCACAGTAGCAGCAATAACCGATCTAACAACTGCGCCAGGCGATTGCTGTCTTATATAGGCGATAGCGACCACAGTGCCGTATTCTGCCTGTTTACTTATCTCTGAATTTGAATACGCATAGCTGTACAAGATAGAAGCTGCCAAGGACAGTAGTTCTGCTTATGGTATCTATCGGTTAGAAAAATGCACCGCTGATGACTGATATCAGTCGAAATCGATTTGCAAGAAGATAAATAAATTATGTTTCCGTGACTGGTTGCTGCATTCTTTATAACTTTATATTCCACCGTCGCTGCAAAGAAATGGAATCTTATGGAGCCCAACTTTCAAAACATCCAACGTACGTTGTACTCCATAGATACTGAATCTGAAAACTCTTCGAAAAGAAATTGTCTCCACAATTAAGCAGAAAGAAACTTTTGTCATCAACAATTCCATAAGGAAAGTAATCACAGCCTTCATACAACTGCCTGGTATGAATAAGTTTGTTTTGATTGTCAATTAACTTGCTACAAGGGAAACTCCCCACCGCACCCCCCCCCCCCCCACCTTAGATTTAGTGGTAAGATTGCCCAGTGAAAAGCCCGTCAAAAACTGAACACACATCTAGCATGAAAACAGGAAGAAAGGTGTACTGAACTGTGACCTCCAGACGTACGTATGTCCCAATTGTTCTACACAAGCACCACATATTATAACTCTAGCGCTCCGTTTCGTAAGTTACGACCCTTGAATTCCTTTGTTGTAACATAATTCACAACCGTTAATTTGCTGTTTTCCAATACATTTATTTGGGGGGGGGGGGGGGTAATATATTCTCCCACATGATTCCTATTCTATTACGAAAATATAGCGTGACAACTGCCAAGACTACAGCAGCAGAACAGACACGTCAATGACCGGATGGAAAATTCACAACTTTGCGAAAAAGAAAAAAAGAGTGGGCACAGGGGACTTTTGAACTCGGATGTCCCGCTCTGCAGTGCAACACGGTGACTACACAGCCACTGAAATTTGTTCTATGTTGCACATCTTGAACTTGGACCGGTCACTGTTCCTATTTCTCTTCTTTTTTCACATTTCAGTACATCTTGTTCCTGTTCTGGTGCTTGATCTATATTCAGTTTTTGACGGGTTATCCGGTGGGCCATTTCACCACTAAATCTGAGAGGTGGCGATGGTGAGTTTCCCTTCTCAGAAACGAGCAATTCTTAAACACAGAACAATCTGTCATCTTCTGTTTGCTCCATCGTCAATGAACGTGAGTCTGTGGAAGGAAATCAGACATGCCTAGCAACGATATCGAGAAAATGTCTTTGTTGTTGTAATAGAGTGACCCACAGTCAAACAATGTTTACCATTTGCAGCCGCCACACAGTTGGGTAAATTAGCTGCCTTTTTAGTAAACCTTTAACTAGTCTTCCTTCTAGGAGTAGTAGCACCCAGGATTTACATTTAAATTACCTCAATTTGATTTTCGTGTTGAGTAAGAGAAGTGAAGGAGCGGCATCCTGCTCATCAGACTCCGTGGCGGAACCTAAATAGGCTGGCGCGGCAGATCAAAGTGACTACAAAGGAGCCGCTTCTCTTCTGTTTCCTCTAGTGCCCGCCGCACTGCATCGCGTGAAGGCTCTGCCGAAAAACATTTCTCGGTGGCTTGTGTCAAGCGCCCTTACAGTCAAAGTGGCAGCCCTAAATTTCGGCCCCCCTGGAAAAACGTGTTGGCTGCCCGCCACTAGAGTTGTCCTTGATAATAATGAGCTCACTTTAATGCCTTGGACTCCAAACTGGTCTAAACTGAACTCATTTGATCACGTCTGGGGCTCTATTAGGCGCCAACTTCGTGTCCACAAGCCACCATTCTATCATTTATGAGTATTGTGTGGCCTGTGCGTTGTCATCCGCTGCTACGTATACCTAGAAACCTACCAAACACTTGTTGAATCCAAACCACACGGAATCACCGCTGCACTGAATTTTAGAAAATGGAGCAACGTATTACTAAGCAGTTGAGCATAATAGTTTGATTCTCTGATAGCTGAAGAAAGGGTTAAAATCCTTAAAAAGATTCCTAACAATGTCAGAACTATTCCGTGAAGTTAGTGTTGAACCAAAGAATTTTTTTATGAGGATTGTCCGGACGCGCTGCTTTGTGAAAATAATTTCTATTTCTTCCCTTTCGTTACACATCTGTTTCGGCTAAATTGCCGTTATGGAGTGACCAGCGGTACATTGTGGGAGACATTATTTTCATTATACATTTTTATGTTATAGTAAAATATTGAGCACGGATTGCTACTTCTGTATATATTGTCTACATGGGATGACATACATACAACATCGCTGGCAACGGTACTTGGTATGTCGTTCTCTATTTTGAGTTAAGGTGGTAATCAATTTGTTGTGACAGTAATTTGACAGTTCTGCAGCAGTGATGTCGTATGTTTAAAAAGTATAAGCACTGTTGTACGGATGATATGCATTTAATTTGGTTGCATGTATGTCTGTCGTTGCTATATGTTCTAATTAGTCTCTATTTATAGCGATCGTAGACCCTACTAATTTATTGGAGTATATTTGGTAGGCCTTTTCTATTTGACGTTAGCACTTTGGTTAACTGCTGTTTTCGAGTAATTTTTCATGAATTATGACATTCTCGATCATATTATATTGACTCTTTACACATGTTTCCGGAGCATCTATATAGGCAGCGATTAAGGTTTTGTATTGATGTGAGCCATCTTTGGCTGTGCTTTGAATTTATCCGTTTTCTATTTCCATTATTTCAATAAAAATTTTTAAGCAATAATGACGTTTAAGATCCACCTGTTCATTCAAAATGTCTTGCGGTTGTCTTTATACTTATAAATATTGCAGGTTCCTCGATAATGATCGTGGTAGGAGGCACCGGAATTTGAAGAAGTATCTGCAGTGCGTGGTCAGTTCTGACTACCGTGCGTTGATTGCCTTTAAGCTGCAGGTGGAGAAAAAAATGTGATTGGTTGTTATCCCTATTTCGAGTGATCAGACGGCCCTTAAACATCAGTACTGTTTTAAAAACTACAGCGCGGTGCACAGCCAATAGAAAACCTTAAAACCGTTGCCCATATACATGATTTGGAATCGTATGTCGACTCAATATGAGAATGTTGGAATCCACGAAAGATTATCGAAAGTAGATGTTAACAAAAGCGTAAACCTCAAATAAAAATGCCTATGGGAAAAAGACCTATAAATTAGTAGCATCTACGTGCGCTATAAAAGCAGACTAATTAGAACATATATCATCCATAGGACTACGCGCATCCAGTCAACATATGTGTATCATCTGTAAAAAAAGTGCTTATACTTCGTAAAAATATGACATCGTAGCTGCAGAGCTGTCAGATTACAGTCATAAGAAATGAATTACCGCTATAATTCAGCAAATACAGAACGACAGTTCACATGCAGTTGCCAACTATGTTATATGTCTGTCAGTCAATCTAGACAGTACACACCTAATACGCTATCTATGCTCAATGTTTCACTACAACATAAAAATGTACACTGAAACACCGAAGAAACTGGTATAGACATGAGTATTCAAATACAGAGATATATAAACAGTTAAAACACGGTGCTGCTGTCGGCAACGCCTATATACGACAACAATCGTCTGGAACAGTTGCTAGATCGGTTACTGCTGCTACAGAGGCAGGTTATCAAGATTTAAGTGAGTTCTAACGTGATGTTGTAGTCGGCGCACGAGCGATGGGACACAGCATCTCCGAGGCAGCGATGAATTGAGGATTTTCTCGTACGACCATTTCGCGAGTGTACCGCGAACATCAGGAATCCGTAAAACATCAGATCTCCGACATTGCTGCAGCCGGACAAAGTTCCTCCAAGAACGGGATTGACGACAACTGAAGAGAATCGTTGAACATGACAGAAGTGCAGCCGTGCCACAAATTGCTGCGTATTTCAATGCTGGGCCATCAACAAGCGTCAGCGTGCGAACCATACTACAAAACATCATCGACATGGACTTTCGGAGGCGAAGGCCCACTCGTGTACCCTTGATGCCCGCATGAAACAAAGCTTTACGCTTCGCTTCGGCCCGTCAACACCGACATTGAACTGTTGATGACTGGAAAAATGTTGCCCGGTCGGATGAGCCTCGTTCCAAACTGTATCGAGAGACTAGACGTGTACGGGTATGGAGACAACCTTATGAATCCATAGACCCTGCTTGTCACTAGGGGTCTGTTCAAGCAGGTAGAGGAATTGTAATGGTGTGGCGTTTGCTGTTGTAGTGATAAGGGAAACCTGATACGTCTAGATACAACTCTGACGGGTGACACATACGTAAGCAGCCTGTCTGATCGCCTGCATCCATTCGTGTACACTGTGCATTCCGACGGACCTGGGCAATTCCAGCAGGACATTGCGGCACCCCACACATTCTCCGCTGGCCACGAAATTCCCCAAACATGAATATTAATGAGCATATCTGGGATGCCCTGCAACGTGTTGTTCAGAAGAGAGCTCCACACCCTCATACTCCGACGGATTTATGGACACCCCTGCAGGAATCGTAGTGCCTGTTCCCTCAAGAACGACTTCAGATATTATTCGAGTCCATGCCACGTCGTGTTGCGGCATTTCTGCGTGCTCGTGGGAACCCTACACGATAATAGGCAGGGGTACCAGTTTCTTTGACTCTTCAGTGTATAATGTACATAATGTCACTCACATTGTACCGCTGGTCACTCGATAACGGAAATTTAGCAGAAACAGAAGAGTAGTGAAATGGAAGAAATAAGAATTAATATCAAACAGCATCGAGTTGGACACTCCTTATAAATACGTCTCTTGTTGACTTGCACTACGCTGCAAGCCCTATGGAACATAAACAGTACAATTGTGCTTACAACTCTGTCGTCATCCTTGTGTTAGGGGAAGTTCTTTGTCACAATTATTGTTTTCTTCACTTTGACATTGTTGTGGACAGCAAGAGGGGATTCACTGCTGTTGTTAGCGTTGGGCAAGGTACTATATACCGGTACACTTCGCCCCATTGCCACTGGTACCGCCAACGCAGACTGCTATAACTTCCACTACGCTGCCACTACAGGCACCACCGGGAGGACGTTATGTTCAGGCCCCCCAGATTCACGTGTGACGTCATTATGACACGTAGACGCTGTATAGAACAGGATAGAAGCCGTCCATCGACTTTGCCCTGACACAGGAATTATAATATCCTGCTCTCTGAAGTAGATGAACATAGCATGTTGTAGAGATTATTTTTTCGAGTACTTTAATATCTTCAGTCCGTTTTGCTCGACGGACAATATGCATTTCTTCAATTCAGTATTCAACATCGATTTACCGCTTCAAAAAAGTGCATTTTAAATTTTAAAACTTGCTGAAAAGAAGTGCCAGATACGATATATTAACAAAACTTTGCGTTTTACTGATATAAAAACCGGTTTGCAAATACTGTCCGCTCAGTACAGTCACTTGAAATAGGTGTTTGAGAAAGAACAGCTCTATGGTCTTCCATTTCCAGCAGAAACATTGCACCTGTCACGTACTCATAAACTAAATGAGAAATTAACTTTACATTATTCTTTTAGTAATGACCTTCCTGATGTCTCAGAGCAAATAAATCAGACTGACATCTTTCTTCCTCCATGTACAGTAACTATTATTGTATTACTATCCAACTCAATTTACTTCTAATATTGACGAGAAACAGACATAACGAATACACTGCTGTTTTTGGATGTCGGACTCATGAAAATACACTACTGCATGTACTCGCTCCGTAGTCTTGTATCTACATGTTGTTCCCGTCATATTTAACGTGGACTCGTACGGCGGTGCAACTTGACGTTAATTTTCGCGCATAAAGTCAGTAATTGAAGATATAATGAGCTGTCCCTTTAATTCGTCTGCAAGAATGGCTACCGCAGTTTAGCGTCTCGATCGATCAGAAAATTCGATACACAGCTTTTGTCGTTCTCGATACTGCGTGTACACGTTATAATGACGTCACACTTGCGTATTGTGTGGCAGACATAACGTCTTTCGCAGTACCGTATTACGTTTTGGAAGATAGAGACACAGTCTGTGGCCTCACAGCCATAGCTACCCATCATTTGGAACAGTTTTAACACAGAGAAGATTATTGTAAAGCTTTCCATCGTTCTCAGTGGGTCACAAAGATTTTTCTGCTTCACATCTGACTTGCGAGTCTGACTTAAATGATTGCACAGGCTATACTGTACCGATTTTCAAAACAGTTTATTTCACATTATTGATTTGGGGATATCCTTTTCGATTATGTGGTGTATATTTTATATGCCAAAGCAATACGTAGTCATACTTGTACATCGTTTTGTTACCCATTCAGAATCCAACATCAGTTATTTGTTATCAGGTGCGGAAAACAGCGATCACACATTTCTCACCTGTCAGACCGTTGATTATAAATTACAATGGCAAGAAATCAAGACGAATAGTCAAGTTGAGCACAAATAAATGCAACTTCAAAGCAAATACGTTTTGGCTTGATACGACGTTTACTGTTCAAGGGAATTGATAGTTAACATATCTTTTGGAAATCTGAAGCTCTAATTACATTTCATGCGACTATAACGTCTCCAGTTATTTATTTTCAGTATTGATGAACACTTCTGTACTATTCTCGTTCCTAAAGGGGTCATCCCCATCCCAGGAACTATGTTTCATCTGCTTCTAATTTTGCTTCTACTGTCTACTGATCTTAAATGATTTATAAAATTGTTACAGTTTTGTATGCATAACTGTTTTCTGTGGTTTTAACTAAGTATTTTTTGTGTAAGTCTGAATTTATCAATTATTTCATTTATTTCCTAAAGACATGAGGTTGCTTTTGCTTGGGGATCTCAATATAAACGATCTGACTCATTCTCCAGAGAAAAGATTGTCAGCGGATGTACTTGAAGCTTGCAATCTACTGTAGACAGCATGCTTTTCAACTAGCTTTCAAGGCACCGGAAGCACAATAATAGAGAACATCTCATAGAGTGTTCTGCAGTTGATGGGCTCAGTGTGAGAAATAATCGTAACGGACTTTCAGACCATGATACACATGTAGAAGTACTGAAAGAACTCAAGGCAGAGTCACATCCCAAACTAGTCAACCAAAAACTTGGGGTGTAATTCCGCTTGCTCTTAAAGCCATATATCGCTGCACATATTTTATTCCCCAACCACATTTAATACAGGAGATCCATCATTCATAATAGTTATTACTGTCCTGTTTCGTTACAAGAATGTGTGCCCATGAAACGAAAATGAGACTGTCTGTGTGGTATTATAGGAAGTATATATTTATGAACAACTTCTTGATATGAACTACATAGCACCGCAAGGGACATTTGTGGCACTTAACATTCCTTCACTGTTTCAGATATGTAATGAACATCTTTCCAAAACGGCTATAAATTAGTATTATGTGAGATATAACTGTCTCGAAACTACTTGGGTTAGCTACGTTTATGTTAGAAAATATGAAATGATTAATATCAACTGAGTATTTAGGGAAGAGATTAGGAAAAATACAGTTTATAAGTTATATTTTCAACAATGCTAAAGTAAAAAAGAAACCCCAAGCAAGTTCCTGCTACCTGGTAATCCACAGTTAAATGAACTATTTGAAACGTCCAAAATCATTTCTGATGTACCGTAGCAAGTCCACTGTTTTCAATGAAGATTTAGTTTATGACAGGTCATTAAGTTTCTAAGCGTGCTGACAAAATCGAGAGGAGTGCTGAAACTTATACAGTTGGACAAGCTTATGTGAAGTTGTATGGCATGAATGGCTGGGATACCTCGAAGGGCAGATTCAGCCGCTTGAATTGGAAGGGTGTTTTCTATCCTTCGCACCAGCAAGCATCTTCCCTTCGCAAAGTGTGAGCGCTAGGGGTTGTTAAGAGTAACTGCTAAGTGTAGGTGACTGTGTGTAGTGTAGTATAGTGTAATCTTCGTGTTAGAGATTATGAGAGAAGGGAGAGACCGAAGATCGATGCGGACACATAGTCTATGCCTCTCAATAGCACCATGGGACGCGCCGAGCTTAACTTTACCATCCGACGGACGGATCACCAACAGTGTCGCATTGCCTGACTCCATGAGACACAGCAGAGAGACTTGGAGTTTAATCCAGGACATCGGCAACAAGGCTGGGATGAGGGGCTTTACACCACCGCCACTCCTGTCCCCTCTGTCGTGAGGACAAAGGGGAAACAGTCAACAGCACTTCGCACCCGGACGAGCAAATATCCAAGTTCTGGCAGCGCCCGGTATTGTTTAACTTCATTGATCTGACGGGAATCGGTGTATCCACCGCAGCAGGGACGTTGTCTACTAGCTCTGTAAACGTTCCTTTGCAGACCAAAATTTTCCTAGATTAAATTAAGAAGAAAGAAGGCTAAAACAATTTAGTAAATGGATATTAGTCTTGTACAAAAAACAGTAAGAGGAAACCACTCGAAACTGTCAGTGATACACAAGATATAGAAATGGAAGGGGGGACTAGATGAAAATGAGATGGCAAACATGGCACTGCGAGAACAATTTGGAAGATCACTGAAAGATCTAATTCGAAACAAGGCTCGTAAAGACGACATGACTTCAGAACTACTGACAGACTTGGGAAAGCCCGCCGTGTCAAATCCCATCCGTTTGGTGTCCAAGATGCATGAGGCAGGCGAAGTATCCCCAGACTTCGAAAAGAATGTAGTAATTCCAACTACAAAGAAAGTAGATGGTGACAGATGTGAGTTTTACCTAACCATCAGTTTAATAAGTCATGGCTGTAAAATGCTAAAGTTCTTTGCAGAAGAATAGAAGAACTGACCTCGGCGAAGATCAACTTACAGTTCGGAGAAATGTGGGGACACGCGAGGCAATGCTGACAGTACGCCTTGTGGTAGAAGACCGGTTAAGGAAAGGCAAGCCCCTGTTTATTGCCTTTGTAGACTTACCGAAAGCTTTTGACGTTGTTAACACGAATACTGTGTTTGAAATATTGAAAGTTGCAGGGGTATAAAACAGAGAGGGAAACGCCATTTACAACTTGTACAGAAACCTGAGAAGGGACTGAAACAGGTTGTAGCCTTCTGCCGATATTATTCGATTCAGAAAAGGAAACAAAAGGAAAACTGGATTAGGAATTAAAGTTTGGGTAGAAAAAATAAAAGCTTGTAGGATTGCCAATGACAGTGTAATTCTTTCAGAGACATCAAGGGACTTCGAAGAACAGTTGAATGGAATGAACAGTCTTTTGAAACGGGGATGTAAGTTGAACATCAGCAAACGCAAAAAAAAAAAAGATAATGGAATGCACAATAATTAAATTAGGTAATGCTGGGGGAATTACATTAAGAAACGAGACACTTAAAGTAGAAGACGAGTTTTGCTATTTTCGCAGCGAAATAACTGATGGTTGCCGAAGTTGAGAGGACATAAAATATAGATTGGAAACAGCAAGAGATGCGTTTCTGAAGGAAATAAATTTGTTAATTTCGAATATGGATGTAAGTGAAAGAAGTATTTCCGGAAAGTATGTGCATGGAGTGTAGCCATGTATGGATGTGAAACATGGACGATAAACAGTTTAGAGAAGAAAAAAAAAAGAAGATTTTGAAATGTGGTGCTAAAGCAGAATGCTGAAGATTTGCTGATCAAATCACTTAATTAATGAGGAGGTATTTAATAGAAAGAAAGGACATTAGTGGCACAACCTTAATGGAAGAAGGAATCGGTTGGTAAGATACATTCTGCGACATCAGCTTAGCACTGGAGGGAAGGGCGGAAGTAAAAATCATGGATGGAGACCGACAGATGAACACAGTGAGCAGATTCAGAAGGACGTAAGCTGCAGTAGTAATTCGATTACGAAGAGATTTTCACAGGATAGTGTAATATGGAGAGCTGCATCAAATCAGTCTTCGGACTGATGACCACAACACCAACAATATCTTAGACGAGGACTGGAGGATTAAAGTTCGAAATAAAGAAACTCTTGCTTATTATGAGCTAGTTGTAGAAGAAGAAAAGGATGAGAGAAAACCACTAACTGAAGGGTGAAATGCTATACACGTAACATAGGAAGCTGACCATCTAGACTACAGTAGCTTCATTGTAATGAAGCTGGTGCTAATTCGACATTGAAACTTGTACAAATTTTCTTAAAACGAATTTAGTCTCAATTGCATTATCAAACGAAACTTTAGAAGTGAGAAAGTCAGCGCTTAGTGGAAAGATTATTTTCTTTAACTGATATTAAATGGAATACTTGTGGCTAAAATTAAATATAAACGTTGACAGTCTTTTATGAAGAAGTGCTGTTTAGTGGATACAATATCGTTGTATAATGTACAGTACAAGGAGTACGACCCAGCGACAAATAGTACAGCAAAATATAGACTCACTAGAGATATCAGAAGCTTATTAGCTAGGTTACAAAGCCAATCGATAGTTTACCTGGCTTCGGACTGCAGTGTAAACCTCATCAGAATATTTTTAATTGCGATCTGGAGGATATAATAATGCTGAGAGGAGAGGCAGACTATCAGCAATCCTCCGCAACTGTGTTACATTGTATAAAATACAACGTACTTCGGGGGATCTAAATTACAGAACACTTTTCTGATCAAATCAAACACGAGTTTGTTTTATGTTGATGAGTTGTAACCTAAGCAGTGCGACACTTTGTGAAGGATTATTGGTCAGAACGGCATAGACCCTGTCAAATGGCCTTTCTCAAGTCTGTAAACTCCATTGTACGGGCAACGCTATAAGTCGCTGAGTGGATGTGCGTGACTCTCGTACATGCATTTGGCTTTCAAGGGGATAGCCTGACATTCAGAGACCAAATCTATCAGATATTGTAACAAAAATATACAATAAGGATTAAGAAGACCGGGGTAGCTCCGGCTGTCAACAATTTTTTCGAGGACATCAATCTTCACGCCGATACGTTGCTGTTCAATATAACTTCGCTTCCCCCGTGTTAAACTTCTCATCTCAGAGTGGCACTTGTGCCCAACGACCTCGATTAATTGTCTGATATGTTCCAAACTCTACCTTCCCCAACAATTTTCGCCCACTAGCCTTGCTCTAGTACGTTGGAAATTATTGTTGGATGTCTCGAGATATCATATTGTTCCTTCTTCTGTTCTCCACATATTTGTTTCCACGCATTCTACTGATAATCTTTCCACTTCTTATCAGTCCTATTATTAATTTTCTGTGCCCCTGTATAGCACAAAATCTACAACGTCTCTGTTGTCTCAGGTTCCAGTTTTTCCAACGTCTATCACTGATTCGTTGTATGCAACACTATACACGAAACATACGTTCTCAGAAATGAAAACCCATGTTACATACAGACGTCTTATGCCAGGAAATTCCTTGTTTGCTTGCGTTTGTCTGCTTCTTATAACCTCCTAGCTACGTCCATCATGCGTAATTTTGTTTCCAGGCAGTAAAATTACTTCAGTTCTTCTGCTATCTAATTTCGAGTTTTGATGTGAACTTCAATGATAATCTCATTTTACCGCCTCTTCTTTACTTCTGTTTATCTCTGGTTTACTCTCAGTCTGTAATCTGCGCTGATTACATTTATTCCAACAAACATGTTATTAGTAACATTCTTTGAGAACAGGAATCTCTACAGCGAACATCATCATTGTTACATCGTTACAACACACAAATACTGCAAGAGACTTGCTATTTTATAAAACAGCTGAGCATCAAATTGCAGTTTGGTGTGGACTACCAAATGTTTCTCTGGAAGAAACAGATCCAAAAGGTTTCAGAGGGACTCACTGGTTTCATGGCAGCCCTCAAAAATATTTGAATAGAAGCGTTCGTACCTTTACATATATTAGTGTCCAAGGTTCTTAGCTCACTGTTGGAGAATAAAACAGCTTGAGCACAGTCTTTGAAAACTGACAGTAGTTTTGGGAATTACAGGGTATGTTGGACACAGAACACTTCTGACACTCCACTCCTTTTCTCTTTCCTCAGACGTCAGCATAACACACTGTGAGTGCGTTAGCATTTATAGAGCAAATGACTGGGCTAAGGAGTGAATCTTTATTGTATGACAGAGCACAATGGTGTTTAAGCTGTACATAAATAGTTTTTAGTTCATAATTATTATCAAAGAAATACACGAATTTACATAGGTTGTAATGTGACACTGTTAGGACAGTTGCTGAGATAACGCATTTCGTCCTGATTAATAGAAATAACTCTAAACAGAACAATATCAAATTTTAACCAGAAGGTTCTTTACAAAATTATTCTTACTATTACATCGTGAAGTTGGCCAATATTACAACAAATCATCCGATTCCGGTTCTATGTTTGGTACTATTTAGAATGGCAATCAGGTCCACAGAGAATGATAATTTTTGTGACAAGCTGAGCAAAAGCTTACTCAAGGTTGCTCGAGTTCACAGTGGACGCAAGCTATTGAACCAACAAGTTTATGCCTCTGCACGCGGTATTTACCTCAGATGCAATGAGCTGTCGGCTGCATGGCTCCTCTCGTTCTCTGAAAGTTCTATAAAAGCTAACCAAAATCTTTGTTAATTTCATCAGCAGAAACTGTCCTACGTTTCTCGTTAGGCGAGAAAACATGCACTCCTCCCTAGTCTTGAAATATGGCGATAAGGACGTGCGTGGATGGAGCAGCATGCATATTACAATGCCCACTCAGTTTTCAGAAGAACAGTTAACTATGTGGCTGTTTCGTTTCTCTGCTGTTGGAGCTCATTGATGCTACAGCTAAAATCTAGCTCAATGTTAGCTGAAGTGAATGCAGTGTTCACACAAAATTCCTCCTTTGCGTCGTGCAGAGCTTTATGCTTCACGTTCTGCACTTCACGCTGGTTTAGAGGAGAGTCCCTAAAATTTTCTGTCTTATGTCTCTCGTAGCAAAACTGTCCCCCACCTGTATCCTTTTGTGTTTCACGTCATGGCTTTTTTCTGACCAATAGGAGCGTTCCTTCTATTTTGTGTAAGCTATCTCCGCCAATCGTAAAGGGCCTACCATGAAACTGCGTCGAAATTTTGGCGCTTTATTCATTCCTACTTCATGTTAGCCAATGGGAGATTTTGTGCCCACTCCAGACGCCTAAATGTTACATGTGTACATCATGAGCATACCACGCACAGGTCACTTGAATGACTGCGTCACCGATTGGTCCGTGTCCATCTGGAAATTCCTCAATGCAGTTTTCTAAAGATTCTTTCCATACCACTCCGGTGGCCCGCTACTTGCCCTCCTGGATGAGTCACCTGGCCCGTTTGTTGTCCCGCACCATGGGTCGCTTTAAGAGCTTTCCATTGTACTCGGCTCACGACGTTGCTACTCTAATCTGCTTCCAAAAGAAATGTTTCCTCCAGCAGCTTGTTTCACCTCTTGCACATTGACATGCAGGATTTAGGTTCGGTGTGTTAATACTGTCGGTTGAGTGTCATTACTTTGCATTGCATACTGTGCATTTTAGTAAGCAAATCTGCTCATTTTTGCTGAAGTATATTCGGTAACATATTCACCTTCGTGTTACGACGTAAAAAAACTCTCACGTAATGTGCAAAATTTACATTCATTTACTCTGCCACCTTACACACTTTCCAGTTAATTAACTGCTCATAGCTGGGGTTCACAGCTTTACAGTTGGCTCTGAGAGTGTCAGCCCACATGGAAGAACTCGCCTCCTGAACTGTAACATTCCAGCCAGGTTAAGGCATTCATTCACAGGCGCACAGAGCTATCAGTCAACAACAAACCCAATACAATTTGTTAGTCCAAATGTGGAACCAAGAAACCACAGGAACGTGAGAATGGGAAGACAGCAATGTACAGCACTGTTTCCAGAAAAATTAATGACCGGAAAGACTGAATGAAACAGTTTCCATCATTTACACACACACGTAGACATACTATTGACAAATGAAGATATGCTGTCTTGATCACAATTTCTGTTATTCGAATGGTTCGAATGGCTCTGAGCACTATGGGACTTAACTTCTAAGGTCATCAGTCACCTAGAACGTAGAACTGCTTAAACCTAACTAACCTAAGGACACCACACACATCCATGCCCGAGGCAGGATTCGAACCTGCGACAGTAGCAGTTGGGCGGTTCCGGACTGAAGCACCTAAACCCGCTCGGCCACCTCGGCCAGCTCTGTTATTCATAACTACCATTGGCTATCGGCCCAGCTGATCGTCTTCAGTTCTGGCATCACAAGGTACAGTTTATCAACATTGGTATTCTCAGACAGCTGCTGACAAAGTGCACCTTGAAACTCGCTGGCAGATTAAATCTGCGTGCTGGACCGAGACTCACTCGAACTGGGGACCCTTGCCTTTCTCGGGCCAGTGCTCTAGCCGCACTTGTCTGTGGAAGGCGAAGGTCTCGAGATCGAGTCTCGGTCTGCACACAGTTTTTATCTGTCAGGAAGTTTCATATCAGTGCACACTCCACTACAGCGTGAAAATTTCATTCTGAAAGTGCATCTTGTGGTGCCAGACCACTTAGGTATGTTTCTGAACACTATTCAGAACACTATTCATAAAATGAACCTTGTGTTGCCAGACCTGGAGGTAATATGCCACTCAGATCGGAGAGGGTAGAAGTTAATAAAAGAAACTGATACGGCTACGGTGTTACGATTTATCAACTACCGAGAGCTCTGCTCCAAAGACATGTCGTCAAACCGAGCGAGGTGGCGCAGTGGTTAGACACTGGACTCGCATTCGGGAGGACGACGGATCAATCCCGCGTCCGGCCATCCTGATTTAGGTTTTCCGTGATTTCCCTAAATCACTCCAGGCAAATGCCGGGATGGTTCCTCTGAAAGGGGACGGCCGACCTCCTTCCCCACCCTTCCCTAATACGATGAGACCGATGACCACGCTGTCTGGTCTCCTTCCCCAAAACCAACCAACCAACCAACATGTCGTCAATTATGGAATGACATTGTCACCTGTGACGATTATCATAATGCTCAATGAAATACTGACAGTCGCGAGTGCATACATCGATATTATATTGTGTAATTAACGACATTATCAAAAGGTGTTAGAGTCTGCAGCTACTTTCTCAATGAAGTTTCGTGCTTATCCTTTTCAGATGCTGTCTTTATCTGAAATGTAATTTCCTGGATGTTATGCTAAACTGATTTCCTAAGTTACTGATGTAAAAGAAATTGTTGATGTTGTTATTTCAAACCATTTTCTATTCATTGGTGTGCAAAACATAGGGATGAAAGAGGCTTTCTTCACATAATTGTCACCGCGAAGTAATACAGCTCGATGAGACTCGGACCATACATAAAAAGAAGAGCTGCAGTATAATACAGAATGTAACTGAAATAAATACTCAGTGATTCCAATAGGAATGACACTTTTATTCGAAGACAATTTTATACTGCAGTCACTGAGTTTTCTGGTGGGCTTGGATGTTTGACAACTGCTGTCTGACCGTTGGTGCGTGTGGCCGTGCTGCAATACGCCTCCTCAACGCGCCCCACAAGTGCTCGGCGGGATTTGAGTCGGGGCACGGACAGGCCGCTCCATTGGCCTAATATCCGCTCGCTCCTACAGCTCCTCCCCCCTGCACTGCTCAATGCGGTACTGCGTCGCCATCAGTACAAACAAAGTCGTCGCAGAACGCACCGCTGAAAAGATGGACATTGGGAAGAAGTACACAATCGGCCATTAAATTTGCTACACCAAGAAGAAATGCAGATGATAAACGGGTATTCATTGGACACATCCATTATACTAGAATTGACATGTGATTACATTTTCACGCAATTTGGGTGCATAGATACTGAGAAATCAGTACCCAGAACAACTACCTCTGGCCGTAATAACGGCCTTGATACGACTGGGCATTGAGTCAAACAGAGCTTGAATGGCGTGCCCATGCAGCTTCAACACGATACCACAGTTCATCAAGAGTAGTGGCTGGCGTATTGTGACGAGCCAGTTGCTCGGCCAACATTGACCAGACGTTTTCAATTGGTGAGAGATCTGGAGAATGTGCTTGCCATGGCAGCAGTCGAACATTTTCTGTATCCAGAACGGCCCGTACAGTACCTGCGACATGTGGTCTTGCATTATCCTGCTCAAATGTAGGGTTTCGCAGGGATCGAATGAAGGTTAGAGCCACGAGACGTAACACATCTGAAATGTAACGTCCACTGTTCAACGCGCCGTCAATGCGAACAAGAGGTGACCGAGACGCTTAACCAATGGCACCCCATACCATGACGCCGCATGATACGCCAGTATGGCGATGACGAATACACGCTTCCAATATGCGTTCAACGCGATGTCGCCAAACACGGATGCGACCATCATGATGCTGTAAACAGAACATGGATTCATCCGAAAACATGACGTTTTGCAATTCGTGCACCCTGGCTTGTTGTTGAGAACACCATCGCAGGCGCTCCTGTCTGTGATGCAGCGTCGAGTGTAACCGCAGCCATGGTCTCCGAGCTGATAGTCCATGCTGCTGCAAACGTTGTCGAACTGTTCTTGCAGACAGTTATCGTCTTGCGAACGTCCCCATCTGTTGACTCAGGGATCGAGACGTGGCTGCATGATCTGTTTACAGCCATGCGGATAAATGCCCATTACCTCGACTACTAGTGATACGAGGTGTTGGGCTCCAGCACGACGTTCCGTATTACCCTCATGAACCCACCGATTCCATATTCTGCCAACAGTCATTGCATCTCGACCAACGCGAGCAGCAATGTCGCGATACGATAAACCGCAATCGTGATAGGCTACAATACGCCCTTTATCAAAGTAGGAAACGTGATGGTACGCGTTTCTCCTCCTTACACGAGGCATCACAACGTTTCCCCAGGCAACGCCGGTCAACTGCTGTTTGTGTATGAGAAATCGGTTGGAAACTTTCCTCATGCCAGCACGTTGTAGGTATCGCCACCGGCGCCATCCTTGTGTGAATGCTCTGAAAAGCTAATCATTTGCCTATCACAGTATCTTCTTCCTGTCGGTTAAATTTCGTCTATAGCACGTCATCTTCGTAGTGCAGCAAGTTTAAGGCCAGTAGTGTATACCGTTACAATAACGTTGAGTACAGTGTGTTCTAAGATTTGTATGTTCGACAATGTTACCGGGTGCATTACGCGTTCCCACTTTTCGCCGTCGGAAGGTACGTCTTGAATTCTCAAATATGATCGTTTTGGTGGTCCAGGCATTATCGTGTGTTGAGTCATAGTGTTGCATGATCATACTGACATTCAAATCTTTCAACACGGATCACAAGCCGCTTAGCGTTATAACAACACTGTATTCCTTATCTGTGCACTTCGATTCAGGGTTGCATTCGGTCCTGACTTTATTTTGTAGATGACTATGCGCGACTGCATCGGAAAGCTCAATTGAAAGAGCTTTTGGGAACTCAGTATATTCGGCAAATGAGCTGGGCTGCCTGTTACCTCGATTTACGTTTCATCGATTGCGTGTTGTAGGTGTACTGAGACACGTCCATGTGAACCAACGAACATCCAGAACTTGTCAGTCGCACTGGTGGTGTTATGGAACGCTCTGAGAGAAGGACTCTTTCATAAACTTGTGGCCATTATGGGAGCACGCTGCAGAGCAGGCACTACCTCTCGTGGTGATCACACATCCTACTTAGAGCCATGACCCGGCCTTTTGTAATACCAAAGGGACGACAATAAATCGTTTTGAGCTCAGTATGCGTATTTTTTATCAGTAAAAGTGCAATTTCTGGCCGTCTCACTGACTACATTTTCAGTTACCTTTTGTACTATACTGTAGCACAGCAGTTCTTTATGTGTGCAGTCAAAGGCTCATCGAGCTATATTACTTGGCGTTAACTTGTGCACACAAGAGGATTTATAGGAATAAAACTTTTTCTTGATATATAAAAACTCAGCGCTGGCCGCAGTGGCCGAGCGGTTCTAGGCGCTTCAGTCTGGATCCTCGTGACCGCCACGGTCGCAGGTTCGAATCCTGCCTCGGGCATGGATGTGTGTGATGTCTATAGGTTAGTTAGGTTTAAGTAGTTCTTAGTTCTAGGGGACTGATGCCCTCGGATGTTAAGTCATATACTGCTCAGAGCCATTTATAAAAAACTCATATTACATTTGATTATTAAAACTGTGTGCATCTGTTGCACCTTTCAAGAACTGAACCGACAGCAAGCTACATTGGAATGGAGAGCAGAGTGACAGTAACAATTTGTGACCGCTCCTCTCTCTTACAATCGGACCTGTTGCAGAGTACGTTGAGTATTATGCACAATATGTCTGTGAATATCATCATGATGAATCTCGAAATCCTCTTCTTTTTATTAGAATAACAGAAGAAATGATTGACAAACATTTTGTACGTATCAAGAGGTTGTCAGCAGTTTCTTTACAAATACCAAAGTTAAAGAAGAGTTGACAGATCCGAAATTAGAGGTATAAGGTGGGGAGAGGTTGTCTTACACGATAGCAGTATTGGAGACAGAGGGAAGTATGTCTAGGTCGTTCGTGTGAAAGACCATCACTTTCTAACAGGAAGATAAAAGAAGGCCATTCAGTTATCTCAGCATGATCATGCTATAGCTAGAAATAAAAAATGACGAGAATGGTTTTTCACTATGTTGTCAAACTTGTTAATCGACTCACAAAAGTTCGTTCCGAGACATCTGCGGTCATATTTGCTCCTTACCATGGTGTGGAAACTGCACAGTCTGCCAATGACGCCCTGCATAATGACCACCATTGTGGGAATGTGTTTCGCAAATATGCAGAGTCTCGTCTACAAATGTCAAGTAGTTTCAGTGTTCGCTCTTGCCATCATTACAGCCCAACTTATACGTCCTACTTGTGTAGCAATTTACCGAAACATTGTCGTATTCGCTCAGTCGTCTGTAATAAGAACTTCGGTAGTACAGCAAGTGAAGGTGAGTGAGAGATAATATTGCGAGAGGCCATTTATGTGTGTATGATAAATCCCTTACACGAAAATATCCACTCTTTATATCTCCTCTATGTTACCACGGATGTCGCGTCACGGATCTCATTTTTACTAATATTGTTGTACTCACGAGGTGTCTAACTGCTGCCACGGTCCTGAGTGAAAAGCATAAGTTCTAAATGATGTTCACCAACCTGCTATCATCTAAAGTTGTTGTCCCGGGGCAGAAAACAGCACGTTGGTCGTGAGTCCATTATCTTGAGGCCGTGATAAACTGTTAGTGAGGAGCTGTTATTGTAAAAAATAATTAAATTTTGGATGGTTTCTTTAAACTATATGCCACTTTAATAGCAGAATACGAGAAACTACACAATTACAGTTCACTTTACGAATCACAAATAATTTCCATTCTTCACATTTTCACAGAGAATAAATAAGATAATGAACTGTGGGTTTGCGTAATTGTTATCGAGCTAGTTCTCAGTTACATGTCCAAACCAGAGATTACTAATTAAGTTCTCATCCAATGCAGACCACGGCAGACAACATGTCTGACCACTGAGACTACTGATCCAGCTCTCATATTTACAGAGACTGCCAACTACAGGGTGTTTCAAAAACGGCAATAAAAACTAAACGAGCAGCGATAGAAATACACCGTTTGTTGCAATATACTTGGGACAACAGTACATTTTCAGGCGGACAAACTTTCGAAATTACAGTAGTTACAATTTTTAACAACAGATGGCGCTGCAAGTGATGTGAAAGATATAGAAGACAACACAGTCTGTGGGTGCGCCATTCTGTACGTCGTCTTTCTGCTGTAAGCGTGTGCTGTTCACAACGTGCAAGTGTGCTGTAGACAACATGGTTTATTCCTTAGAACAGAGGATTTTTCTGGTGTTGGAATTCCACTGCCTAGAACACAGTGTTGTTGCAACAAGACGAAGTTTTCAGCGGAGGTTTAATGTAACCAAAGGACCGAAAAGCGATACAATAAAGGATCTGTTTGAAAAATTTCAACGGGCTGGGAACGTGACGGATGAACGTGCTGGAAAGGTAGGGCGATCGCGTATGGCTACCACAGAGGGCAACGCGCAGCTAGTGCAGCAGGTGATCCAACAGCGGCCTCGGGTTTCCGTTCGCCATGTTGCAGCTGCGGTCCAAATGAAGCCAACGTCCACGTATCGTCTCATGCGCCAGAGTTTACACCTCTATCCAAACAAAATTCAAACGCGGCAACCCCTCAGGGCCGCTACCATTGCTGCACGAGAGGCATTCGCTAACGATATAGTGCACAGGATTGATGACGGCGATATGCATGTGGGCAGCATTTGGTTTACTGACGAGGCTTATTTTTACCTGGACGGCTTCGTCAATAAACAGAACTGGCGCATATGGGGAACCGAAAAGCCCCATGTTGCAGTCCCATCGTCCCTGCATCCTCAAAAAGTACTGGTCTGGGCCGCCATTTCTTCCAAAGAAATCATTGGCCCATTTTTCAGATCCGAAACGATTACTGCATCACGCTATCTGGACATTCTTCGTGAATTTGTGGCGGTACAAACTGCCTTAGACGACACTGCGAACACCTCGTGATTTATGCAAGATGGTGCCCGGCCACATCGCACGGCCGACGTCTTTAATTTACTGAATGAATATTTCGATGATCGTGTGATTGCTTTGGGCTATCCGAAACATACAGGAGGCGGCGTGGATTGGCCTCCCTATTCGCCAGACATGAACCCCTGTGACTTCTTTCTGTGGGGACACTTGAAAGACCAGGTGTACCGCCAGAATCCAGAAACCATTGAACAGCTGAAGCAGTACATCTCATCTGCATGTGAAGCCATTCCGCCAGACACGTTGTCAAAGGTTTCGGGTAATTTCATTCAGAGACTACGCCATATTATTGCTACGCATGGTGGATATGTGGAAAATATCGTACTATAGTGTTTCCCAGACCGCAGCGCCATCTGTTGTTGACAATTGTAACTACTGTAATTTCGAAAGTTTATCTGCCTGAAAATGTTCTGTTGTCCCAAGCATATTGCAACAAACGGTGTATTTCTATCGCTGCTCGTTTAGTTTTTATTACCGTTTCAAATATACCGGTCATTTTTGAAACACCCTGTAAGTCCTAATTTGCCAGTGACAGCGGCAGACAATATGTCCAGTATCCTATTTGTAGCCGAACCACCTCATCGACAATCCAAGTTAGGCCCGACCCGAAGATCTCCGAAGTGCTTCGTATGCTTATTTACTTAGCAATTGTTTGTATCTCTGCTGGCGATTAGCATTTGAAATAATGGATTGACAGCCTGCTATTGCGAGATGCTTTTATATGAAATGTAAGTAATTTCACTGTTTAGTTCCTCTGATACTATTAACAGAAATTTATCATTTTGGCGCACTACTTCCGAACACAGCAACAAGTTGCAAAGAAGGACAATTTAGCCGGTCACCCGTACCTCACACGACCTTACGTCACCGTTCCACTGCTGCCTTCTCAAATGGTCTACGGAGCTCCTTGTAGCTGAACAGATGGCTGTAAAGCCACAAATATTGCGCATCCCATTCCTTCCTAGATTTCCAAAAATTGGGATGTTTTGCATCATCAGATGTCTCCATCGTACGATTTTTACAGTTTTCCTTACGATTATGTTGGCACCATTACGTTTAGCACTTGTTGATAGCTAAATGTGTCATAAAGGTTCCACTTCACATGGATGCAAATAAAACAAACGCAACACCTATACATTTCATAAATAGATGGATATGGAAGAACATACAATCACACCATTTACAGAACATACGCAAGCAGCCCGCAACAGCAACCCGTATTGATGATTCTGTTGTCCATGATGTCGTCTTGCATAGTGGAATTTCGGTCTTTCCCAAATTGTGTTTAACAAGTGTCAGTCATTCTCCCATTCCAACCTCAGCGTACAGCTCCACTACAATTCTACATAACAATACAAGATGCCTTAAATTAATTTTTAAGCAAATTTTGAATAAACATATGTTCATACAATGTTACAATATAAATACATATTATGCGGACAGTATATCGTGGAAGTCGGTCGCTACCGTAAACAAACGAGAAATTGGACTGGCGAGGAGGGAAGCAGAACTGACATAATGGTCATGGGAATCTCTGATTCCTTCTGTTGTGGTGAGGGTTGCATTAGAATCCCGGATTAGTCTCTTCAGTGATTTCACTGCGGTTGGCAGTAGTAGACTATTGTCTGTTGCCACAGAAAATTATAAACAGGTGATAGTAAAGTAGAAACAATGTAAAGAATACAGAACTTAAGCAACTGCCACATTCATAATGGTTGACAAAAATCTTCTTCGTTTTTTCCAACTTAACGTATTTCACAGACATTCCAACAACTGGTTAATGTGCTCAATATGGGGTGCGACCGCGACTGGCGGCAACACTGACCTCACAACGACGGTTCATGCTGCGAATGAAGCCGTGAATGTCATGTTGAGGCAATAACGCCCATACTTGCTGCAGAGCTGCTCGCAAGTGTTGGAGAGAGGCTGGTGGATGCTGACGTGATGCACCCCGTCTTCCTGGCGCATCCCAGACATTCAAATCCGGAGAGTGAGCAGGTCACGACATGCGTACAATATCTTCCATTTCAAAGGAAACATTAAACACCCGTGCCGAATGAGGTCGAGCATTATCGTCCACAAATACGAAGCTTGGCTCACAGCACTCGCAACAAAAGAACATGAGGTTGCAAGCTCTTGTCACACCCGCCAGGGTAGCCGAGCGCCGTAACGCACTGCTTCCTGGACTCGGGTAGGCGCGCCGGCCCCGGATCGAATCCGAACGGCGGATTAAAGACGAGGGCCGGTTTGCCGGGCAGCCTGGATGTGTTTTTAGGCGGTTTCCTACAACCCTCTAAGAGAATACGGGGCTGGTCCCCACGTTCCCCCTCAGTTACGCGCGTCGCAGACATTTGAAACACGTTCGCATTATTTCACGATTTACACTTGATGCAGACACCTGAGGTGCACTGATTCCATCCCTGGGGGTACGGGGTGGCGTCAGGAAGGGCACCCCTAAAACTAACCTTGCCAAATCCGTTCTAACCGCGCCGACCCTGCGATCGCTGCGGGACTATGGCGTAAGCGAAAGAAAGTAAGATGCAAGGTCTTGTCATGACACTTGACAGCAGTTAAACCTTGCCGATTCGCCGGTATAATTTCATGCGAGTGGTCAACATAATACCTCCGCACACCGTTAGGGATCCTCCTCGGTTTCGGTCTCTTTCCACAATGTTTGTGTCCTGAAATCGTGTTCCACGTTCCCTCTGGATGAGAATCCTTCGAGAAAAACTCTCCAGACTAAATCGCGACTCATTTGCGAAAAGAACATTAGCCCACTGTTCGATTGTCCGGGAGGCACGTTGACGATTCCCCTATAGACGCTCTCTTCTGTGAAGACGTGTCGTGAGTACACAAACAACAGATCCCCGAGAATAAAGGCTGCTCTGCTGAAGCCTTCTGTACACCGTTTGCTTCGATACAAGACGTCCTGTGGACGCTGCGAGGTCAGATGCCAGTTGTAGTGCAGTACTAGGCGACACCGTCGTATCGTCGCAGCCAAAGATTAGTCCCCCCTGTCTGATGTCACAAGTGATGGGCCCTACCCCGGTCTTCGGGATACAGTTCCTGGCTCTACAAATTGTCGCCACATCCAATAAACAACAGATCGATTCACTTTAAGACGCCGCACCTCATCATTTGGCGACTGTCCTGATTCCATTCTTTCTATGGCCCTCAATCGCAGAGTCTGGTAGACCTCTTCTCTATGTAATACTGTACCGTCTGTGACTGTGTACACAGCAATTGTGGATGTTGATTGCCCGCCAAACTCCACTACATTTTGTAGGTGCCCCGACGTCATCATTGGTGTGTTTGTGTGTTGACCGGAATGCCTTCTGACGGGTAGAACACGATCGTTCGGACAACTGTTGACAGTTTGAATGACTGCATCGTGAATTAGAAACGGGACGAGGAAATGGCTGTTTGTTGCTCTAATTTTGGACACCAATGTAGTTCAGGTCCGACCTCTGCCGATATCTTACGCAACCACATATCAAAACACTCCCCACCTAAAACTGCCATGATACCGTGTCCGCATAATAACACGTAATGTTTTGTTTTGATTTTACCGGTTTATAAATAATGCCACTGTTTACATCCTACAGAGAGAGTGATTTATCGTTGTTTTTGTTTTGATCACAGCTGTATCCACTGTTTACATACAGCCGGGGCATTGCCCCTCGCATTCTTACGAGGTCGGTGCTTGCTCCTACCACGTGATGCTACTGACCCGCTTGGGTAATGAATGACTCATGCCGCTCCCCTCCATCGCGCGCTATGCTCTTTTAATCTTATACAGGGAGGCTTACAATTGCGATTCACAGATATACTGAGAAAACCTTTTAGAATTCTGCTTCTAGCACGATACACAAAGATTCATTTAGCAAATAGTTGCTTCATTCCACAGTATAACTCCTTCTATATTTGAGTGTCATTGTTGCTACAAACCATACTAGTGGAAATGTATTCATCTAACGACTGTATATTTGCTACTGACTTTCATGTATGAGCATTACGTGACTTTGTAATTTGTAGGGCTAATTAACTAATTCGTAGCTAAACCTATATTCTACGTTTCTTTTATATTTAAAACCAGTTTGTGTCATTACTATCTCTACTTCATGTTACACGGCCTTCTATTTAAGCCCTATTTACTACATATGTGCCTATGCCAGTGTTTTGTCTTATGGCTACAACATGTCTACTCCCTTGTACTTCGAAAAATCGTTACCAGAAACCACTTCCTACATAAACACTACTTAATGGCCGACTTACACATCGCTTTTTGCCTTCACTCCCTCACTCTTCATAAATAATTGGCCGTCTTCCCTTTCGCCTAGTAACCATACTTCTCCTATCTCCCTCTCTGTAAATAACTGGCCGACGTTTGTGTCGCCTAATCTATAGCTCTCCAATTACCTCTTTTCTCTCTCCGTAAATAATTGGCCGACATTTTCTGTCGCGTAGTAACCATAACTCTCCATTTATCATAAACCCCTTTGGCAAGACTTTTAGCCTTCAGTGTGTCGTAATTTATTGCAGCGGAAACCACTTCGCCGTTTCATTTCATACTAGGAAGTAACGGTATGTCTATTGTGACACAACTGTGTGTCATCTCATGACAACATTTAGTTATTTCCATTATTATTGTCACCAGATGTTCTTCTATTATACATACTTTTATTCACTTACCTGGTTTAGCATCATAATTTTCTTCTTCAGCCTTCGGCTTATTTTTGTGCGTTATTTCACTGTGTTACATATAATAACCCTCGTCTTGCTTTCCTATTCTTAAACTATTTTCAAACGTAAATTGTTTGTTCAAATGATTCAAACGGCTCTAAGCACTATGGGACTTAACATCTGAGATCATCAGTCCCCTAGACTTAGAACTACTTAAACCTAAGTAACCTAAGGACATTACACGCATCCATGCCCGAGGCAGGATTCGAATAGCAGCGGTGCAGTTCCGGACTGAAGCGCCTAGAACCGCTCGGGCACAGCAGCTTGCTATAGGTTTGTTTATCTTTGATATAAATATTTAAAAATTGTTCCACTATATATGTTTTAATGAGCATTAATACGGTACTGGTATCTTTTTATAACTACGAACTGTGTTCTCTTGCTGGAATATCTGTAATCGTATATTTCGTATATTGTGACCTGTCCACATGTACGCTGTCAGATATCTGTTTTTTACTTATACTGTGCAGATGTTTACTCTGCTGGGTTAGTTTGTTTTTGTCATAGCTTGTATCTTTGTTGTCACGTTCAGTGTAAGGAAATATTCTCATCTTAAACTTGATAGTGAAGAACGTTAAAGAAGACAGATATAGTTCTCAATGAAAGAAGATGAATAACTAACAACAGGAAAAGAAAATGAAGTATGCTGTCGGCTAACTGGGCACCTGAAATTGTCAGTGAACTACCAGTGCAAAGAACGTTATTACTCTCTGAGGTTTAGCAGTCATAAAATTTTTTCATGTCATTGATTGACACTTTAGCTAGTAATTGTTGTGGCGGTATTTCCTTGGTGGAATGAGGTACTTCTTTCACGATTTCCTTAAATTCGACCACTAATTTACCCCCATACGTCGCTTCTTCCAACTGAACTGATGGTGTTGCCTACCGTAGACGAATGCAGTATATCTTTGATCATTTTTGCGTGCGTCCACAGACAGAAGCTGGCTGTTAAGTCTATGTTTCTTGTTTTTTTGACGCCATTGAACTTCAGTATGGGACCTTCTAGTACCTTACTCCTTTCCGTTTGTGGTATAATGACTTTATCACCAACAAACATTCTGTCCTTAAATACTTTACCTCTCGCTCTGTTTTGTGTGATGAAACAGCAGTACTGATTCAAGAACACTCGTACTAACTCATAGTATGTTTTGCATGTACAGGGCTATTACAAATGATTGAAGCGATTTCATAAATTCACTGTAGCTCCATTCATTGACATATGGTCACGACACACTACAGATACGTAGAAAAATTCATAAAGTTTTGTTCGGCTGAAGCCGCTCTTCAGGTTTCTGCCGCCAGAGCGCTTGAGAGCGCAGTGAGACAAAATGGCGACAGGAGCCGAGCAAGCGTATGTCGTGCTTGAAATGCACTCACATCTGTCAGTCATAACAGTACAACGACACTTCAGGACGAAGTTCAACAAAGATCTACCAACTGCTAACTCCATTCGGCGATGGTATGCGCAGTTTAAAGCTTCTGGATGCCTCTGTAAGGGGAAATCAACGGGTCGGCCTGCAGTGAGCGAAGAAACGTTTGAACGCGTGCGAGCAAGTTTCACTCGTAGCAGGACACGTGTATCTGGACATGCTGGAAAATTGGCTCATGCCACAACTGGAGACCGACAGCGCCGACTTCATCTTTCAACAGGATGGTGCTCCACCGCACTTCCATCATGATGTTCGGCATTTGTTAAACAGGAGATTGGAAAACCGATGGACCGGTCGTGGTGGAGATCATGATCAGCAATTCATGTCATGGCCTCCACGCTCTCCCGACTTAACCCCATGCGATTTCTTTTTGTGGGGTTATGTGAAAGATTCAGTGTTTAAACCTCCTCTACCAAGAAACGCGCCAGAACTGCGACCTTGCATCAATGATGCTTTCGAACTCATTGATGGGGACATGCTGCGCCGAGTGTGGGAGGAACTTGATTATCGGCTTGATGTCTGCCGAATCCATAAAGGGGCACATATCGAACATTTGTGAATGCCTAAAAAAACTTTTTGAGTTTTTGTATGTGTGTGCAAAGCATTGTGAAAATATCTCAAATAATAAAGTTATTCTAGAGCTGTGAAATCGCTTCAATCATTTGTAATAACCCTGTACAGATGATTTCCTTCCCCATGCTATTACTTCTCCTTCTAACCTGATGGCTATGAATTTGATTTTCTGTTCTTTTGTCATGTTTTCAGTAATGATTGCCTCAGACTGTCTAATGAAGGCTACTGGGTGTATTAGCTCCCTTATTAGAGGAATTATGGAATTCAGACGCGTTAGCGTGATTTGCTACGTGACTTACATGAAAAATATCTTTCCTTCTTTCTTGTTCATACCAAATTTCGACATTTTTTGAACTTGATTATGTATTTTGTCTTGCAACTCACAAAGTACTTTTTGCACTATTTCTCTCAGTTTACCCTGAAGCGCATTTGTGTTCCAAGAGGATTCTATATGTGAAATATTACGACTAAGTATTTCATGATCATTTTTGATACTCTGTAAATTATTTCATTGTATCTTATGTTGATCATTATGTGCTTTGACAGCTTTTCCTTGCTGTTGTCTTACATTATTAAAGTCATTAATTGTTATTTGTATTACCCCATTTTGATCCTGAAAATCCTTACTTTACGATTCGATTTCATGTTGATCCCTTCAATATATTAATGACTTACAAAACTTCTCGTTTTTAATCCCATTCCTTTGTTCCATAATCCATTTTCTTGCAACATCCCTCTGTTTTAGCTTCAAGACATGCGACATTTTGAACTTAGCGTTGAGGTATTCCTACATTAACTTCTCTTAGTCTCCCTCTTTATCCTCTAATTTTTCACACCCAGTAAGTATATTCTTTTGTGTTTTCCTTGATTCCTTCTTATTTTCTTTTTTTTACAAGTTTTTGTTTTTGCAAAATTAATTTTATCACGGACCTTATAACTGATCATCATCCGCCGGCCGGTGTGCCCGAGCGGTTCTAGACGCTACAGTCTGGAACCGCGCGACCGCTACGGTCGCAGGTTCGAATCCTGCCTCGGGTGTGGCTGTGTGTGATGTCCTTAGGGTAGTAAGGTTTAAGTAGTTCTAAGTTCTATGGGACTGATGACCTCAGAAGATAAGTCCCATAGTGCTCAGAGCCTTTTGAACCATTTGATCATCATCCAGAGTTGACAAAATACCAGTTGATGCTAATTAAAGTGCTTAACTCATCTGTTCGCTGATTGGTAATGACATCGTCAAAGTCATTTTCTCTGGCATCGTCATTCCGATCAATCACTTTATTTTTGGCTAGGTACCGCATATTCTGGGTTTACATTTTCAGTGTTATCATTATTATTTAACTCTACATTCCCTAATAAATCGTTCATGGCTACTTCAGAGTTCTTAATGATATCAATGGTTACTGAATTAACTATTTCGGATGCATCACTAAAGTTTGAACCTCCGTTATCCCTTGAATTACTTTTATTAAATTAGACACGTCATTAAACCCTTATCTGACTGCACACACCGAGCGAGGTGGCGCAGTGGTTAGCACACTGGACTCGCATTCGGGAGAATGATGGTTGAATCCCGTTTCCGGCCATTCTGATTTATGTTTTCCGTGGTTAGCCTACATCGCCTCAGGCAAATGCCGGGATGGTTCTTTTGAAAGGGCACGGCCGACTTCCTTCGCCATCCTTTCCTAATCCGATGAGACTGATGACCTCTCAGTTTGGTCACCTCCCCCTCAAATCAACCCCAACCACACTGACCCATTTCTTTGTATTTCACTTAACGGATCGTTACTACTACTGTAACACTGAACTCATTCTCCACTTCTAGTAGCGTATCTCACTTCCTTTTCCCCAGGCATTTTACTAATACTGATGTCCCAGTTACAGATCTTAGTCTGCTACATATGTACGCGCAACGCTTAACTCCACTTTTCTTCCTCGACGTTCTGCCGATGATTCTCGTAGCTGTGAGCTGCGCCGCTGGTTGCATCTCCGTTGTCGTTGTGTGCTGAATGTGACAGTCCAAACGCGCCCTCTACTGTTACCTGCGCCGGCCGCTGCTCGTTGCCGCTGCACGTGATTGTCCGCGGCCGGCTCGCGCTGTTCTGTGTACTGCACCTTCTCGTAGCACGAAGAAACTTGTAGTGATGATTTTCATCTTAATCCCACGGACAGCACAAACGCATTAACTTTTATTATTTTAGTACTTGAGAACCCTCTATTCCTGCTTTACAGCGATACTACATTCATGGTAATAGAAACTTGACCTTGTGGCGTTAATTATTATAGTTCAACCAAAGTTAAAAAATATTTCAAACACAGTTTACAGCCTATTTATCATAATTCTTATAGAAATCCCTAGTCATTTAGAGTTCACATGTATCACACTCATTACACATTTCGATGGTCGTTTACAGTTCACATTTCTCGTTAGTAAAATCTACCCTCATAATTGGAGGGTCCTATGCCAGAGTGAACCAAGTACAAATTACATGTCTCAAGATATTCAGCTCTAAAGTTCAACTACAGAAAAAAAATCTGATGAGATATTGAGGGCAGTAAATGATCAACAGATTGCCAATATATACTGAATCTTGTTTATTGGCATTTCAATCAAAATGCACCTATTACAGGTCTGAAAAAATGATGGTGATTGTGAGGAAGTGAAATAAAGTTTGAATAAGTACCTTGTCTCAGCACGGATGTAACTAATAAAACACTTATACTTCATCACACATGTTGTGTTTATAGCAGTCGTGTTTCATTCTTCAACAGAAAACGTCATACACTATAAGGAAACTGTGTCTGGTACATTTTATACAGAATTTTCGGGAATGTCATTCATCTTCTGATAACCTATCTTCACTGCAATTTCCAGCTATCTCTGCAGCACATCGCATGTTCTTGTAAAAATCATGGTAGATAGGGGGAATGAAGCACAGCATTGACTCAAGATCTTTCTTCTTTGCACTCGTAAGTGGTCTTCCTCTGGGATACTTGAGATTCAGTGCTATGTGGTGAAGATTGGGTGTCTGACCTCTAGCTCGTTTAGAGAAACTAACTTCATAGTACTCCACATCATCATTGTGTGTGTACTTGAACTGCATTACGTTGGGCGTCTCTTTGCTTATTCTGATGCATATTATTTTCATCCAAGCGACAGTTAGTCCATCAAATTTTTTCCTGTTTCTTAAAACTGATGTTAAGCTGTCAGAGCTGAAGAAATCATCACGTTTCATTTCCACCACACCGAACTTTTGTTTCTTGACTCTGCATGTTTTCATTTTGTTCTGGATTTCATGCATATGATAAATGTTTTGGTTGCATCTCATCTTGTTCTCAATATGACTGAAATCAGTGTCATTGGGCAGATAACTGTGGCCTGGGATTAAAACATTTTGAATTATTTCTTTGACACGCTGAGCAGGATCTTGAACGATACGCATTAGTATTGTTACCAGTTTGAAATTTCTATTTTGGCCACCACATGAGTCTGACCAAAACACAACAGTTTCTTCAGTAGTATTAGCATTTAGGTGTTTCATAAGACACGATCCTATCTCATCTGGTCTTCAACCTGCTACTCCCTCATGCCAAAGGTGCATAGTTCCTTTGGATGTACCCATATCATGGATACCCAAATTGAAGCAAGAAAGTTGACGTTTGTAATACACAACACAAGTGGCAACATTTGGGAGTGAAATTGTCTTTTGCAGATCAAACGCAAGGACTGTGCATTCACCATTTATTGCTTTCTCTTTGTCTTTTCGTAGTGTTGCCTTTGCAGGGTCAACCTGTCGGTGATGTAGCTCCCTTTACATGTTTATATCTTCAAGAGCTTTCAAATTGTCAGAAGTGTTCTCCAGTTCTTTTAGAGAGTTGGTTTTAATTTGAAAGATATCACATTTCTTGCATGTGTCTTTGTGTATCAATTTAAAAGAGAGGTTGAACATAGTTTGGAAAACTTTTGCATACAACGATAGTGACACAATGTCAGACTCTGCATTTCCTGCTATCAGTTGCTCTTTATACAGCCTGTACATCAAGCTCAAATTGAAGTGACAGGAGAGATACTTCCTATCGGGACTATCCTTCCGACAATAGTGGTTCCTACGGCATGGAAGTGAATTAATATGATCTCTGATGCGACGAACTCTTTCTTCGGGAAATTTATAATGCGGCTCATGTTTTCCTCTTCTGTCTTGTAGTTGACCAGACCTCACTTTCATAAAAGCTCTGTGAATCTTTGCACTGTTAACACAGAGTGTGTTTAGGAACATATTTTTGAAAACCTTCACATCACTTGATGTGGTAGGAATAAAGTAATGTTGAGTAAATATTCTTAGGGGATCTTCAGCATTTGATCTTCTGTCCTTCACAATGAAGGACTTTACAGTCCGTCCAATCAAAGCTGTTGGTGTTTCATACCGTCCATCACTGTAATACACATCCAAAAATAATTGTCGATCGTGCAGTGAGAGTTTTTCATAACATTTGCGACGACATGTACAGCGGTAGTACTTTAACGTTTTTCCCATTACTGTTTGTCCTGTCGATGATGTAAATGCGTTTCCGCTGTTTTTGCGAGTCTTCCGAACATTCTTGTTCCAGTTACCTGGATTACTTTTCTTTCGCTTCACCCTAATTGGTTCTTTGGATTCTGCAAAAAATAAAAATATTTCTTAATGTAAAACTATGGCGTACATATTCTCCACTTACATCATTACGAATACAATTTAGCAAGTAAAATAGTTAAATAAAAGTTGGCAACGGATGTGCAGTCAAAACGATGCGTTTTCGTATATTTCATTTGCCAAAGTATACCAACTACGTTCCTAACGCTGACGGCGTTCTCGATGTTCAGCGACTGTAATAATCGATCAGGAACATGTCCCTATCGGCAGTTGTGAGTATTCCACTACGTAGTTCGCAGTTTACTCCCTAGATGGTAGCACAGCACATCATCATGTAGTTAGTTCACTTTTGCATATGACAGTAGCCTTCAATAATCGCATGGTGTTGTACACCATTCTTAGCCAAATTTATGCAGTTTTAAGTACAAAACATACCTTCACTACTTGATTGACTTGAGGATGGCACATATTCATCGCTGGAACCACACTCAATGTCAACATTACTGTCATTTGACTCTTCTGAACTCCTGTATGCAACTTCGTCTGCCATCTTGTTACTGGATTTAGTTCACTCTGGCACCAGAGATAAATGTAGATCTGAGGCACTCCAGAAGCGCCAACATAAAAAACATCGCTCAGTGTCCCTCAACAGTCCTGGTTTGTTTTGCCATATGGATCTTTATAATTTTCTGCACCATTATCAAGAGCTAACCTAAAATGTCAAAATTTGTAGTTGGTTCACTCTGGCATAGGACCCTCCAATTCCGAAGGCCCTCGACTTCAAGATATTCCCACCAGGGACGCCATGTACGTCAAGTGAAAGTCAGTAAGAGGGAATTTATGATCAGTATCTTGCCACGAATATTTCCTGCCTTCATACATCCTATGTGCTACCACAGATGTTGTGTCACTTGTCATAATTGTACTTAGAATCGCGCGGTGCCTAGATGCTTCCACCACCCTGAAC